>NC_134701.1:262080869-262380869 GCF_043290135.1 Rhipicephalus microplus | reverse complement strand
ACTGCAGTTGTAGCCGTACTGCTCTCCATAGTGGATGAATGAAACTGCTCAAACACCAATCTAAAACCTTGTTGCATGGAAATTATTTTAATGCCTATTGTTCATTTGTCAAGGTGGTCCTGGTTATTTTGCACGCGATGCTTACACACACCCCTCATTTGCAATAAATGTCCTGTAAAAGATAAAGAAAAAAATGGCAGCATATCCACGGAGTGAATGATGGGGAGTGGGGCGAAGCATTCGTCCGTCCATTCGTTCTTGCTTCCGTCCGTTCCTGCGTACGTCTGTGTAACCGTCCATGCGTCCATCCACCCGTCCGTGCGTGCGTCTGTTCGTGCGTCCGTCCCTGCGTTCGTCCTTGCATCCGCGCCTGCGTCCGTTCATGCGTCCATCCATGCATCTGTCTGTGCGTCCGTTCGTCCATCTATTCAGCACTCCAAGTACCACCATCTCGCATCTTTTCATCATATATTCTCCATATAAAAGCACCGCTATCCAGCGGACATTTCAAGGACTAAACGAGAGGTGGCACATGCACACTTTCTTACGGCTTGCGCTTCGGGTTTACTTCCCACCTTTAACCACCTCGAGTTCATGGTATATACTAGTTCACTGTATTCATGGCTATGCTGCCTCGCTCGCTAAACCTTTCTAAAACCAAGGAGCTCACAACCAGCGAGTACAACGTAGTAACTCTTTCTAGTCAGATGGTGCTCAATGTACATGCCTATAGCTGCTAATGGGGATCGCAGCGTGCGCGTTACCTAAAGGTCGAATGCTCCTGTCTCTCATTCCCCCTTAGCAGCCATTAACATGTGCATTGAGCACTATCTTTTATTGTTCAACAACGCACAGAAGAAATCTCTCACCGGAACCACCTTGGAGGTCAAAATCGTAAGGACCGCTATTTCGGGTATGTGCCACTGGTGGTTACGTACTACGAGGGACGCACAAGCCACGCCATAAGCAGCTTCGCCCCTAAAATAAAAGACTCCTGGCTGCGTGGTAGAACACCTGCTTGCCACGCAAACCACTTGGGTTCGATACTCGCTCGAACCCGGAAATTTTAATAATTAGTTGATTTGCATCTTTCTCGATTTTCCGGTCAATGACAACTTGATTCTGCGCTCACAACCATCGGTGCTCAAGCCGACACCAACGCCAGAAATTTGCTAAACTAGCTCTCTAAACACTATTGCGTCAAGAGCATGTCTTGTTTGCATGCTGAAAAATAGGTGTTCTATTGGGGGAGCGGGGATGGCGGAGAGAGGATACGTGCTAGGGCGTAATCGTCTTTGTTCATGTACATATTCTTTAGAAATTTTTCCCGTCAGTACTAGGATTTCTGTGGCTAAAATAGACAAAACCACAGACGCCATCGGTTTGTGCTTTTGTCTGTCGGTTGTGTGTCGGTTTGTGCCTGCCTCACGCAAGAGTTAGACAATGTTAAGTTGCATCTCCCATTTTAGTTTTTCCTTCATATTTTCGAGTTTTTGTCCTTCCGCCTTTTTCTCCACATAGTCCCTTCCTTATGCAAAGTGACAAATGAGTGATTCGCATGCGCTGTCTCAATTTTTTTCGTTTTGACAAAAAGCTCCTTCAATCTATTATGCACACAGCCTTATTCTCAAATATCATATGTAGTAGGGCCTAAGCACACTGGTTGACTTTACTTTACTTTACTTTACTTTACTTTCCTTCTTTACTTGTTTAGTTAATCTTTACTTGTTTAGAGTTATATTCAGGCAATCATGTCACACAGCTAACCTACTGTCATCGACAAACTGGAAATAGTTATGTTTATAAACAAGGTAACACATAATCATCACTTCCTTCACAAAAACACTGACACGTGCAATTCCAATGCCTTAAATAACAAAAAACTCTACTTCCAGTGAAGGTACTTAATACATAATAGTACAACTCTCGCATGCGTGTTTCTTTAGGATGCCGTTCAACCTACAATAAGTCCTCTATAGGCACTGTCTACGAGCAGCTTACGGTGAGGAATATTTGAAAGGGTGGTAATTAATTTTCACTCTCTTAGTCAATCTAAAATCAGATTATCAACGGCAGCCAGCTTCTACAGCATTGAGTCATTAGAAGAGACGGACCTTCGTGCTTGCCCTCTGGGACAACGTTGCCGGAATGCACTGTTTGTTTCGTGCCGCATTTTCGGTGGCTGCTGCCGAGTGCCATGTCTTCGAATAACAGGCCAAAACTAGGTGCGTCGCGATTGAAGCTGAACTTTATTCAGCTCATAAGTATTACAGCTGCCCTGTTTCCTCTGAATCATGGACTATGCAACTTAGGCAAATGCTTTGCGAAAAGACCACGTGAACTGCTGTCGTATAAACTTGCCCTTGAGGATCCATTCAAGAGAAGAAATGTTTTGAACTGAATGAAATGAAGAAAATTATAAGCGAAGTCTAAGTACAAGGACCATGTTTTTATGCCACTTTAGAATGTTTTTAATTGAAATAAATAAATAGACGGCGGAGTTGTCACCAATAATTGGCGACGATTACCCGTTTCTACTTGTGCCTCATGAAATTGTTGACGTCCGACTTAAATGTTACATTTAGGTACACCTGCCACGCTTAAATTAGTTATATCAGAAAATTGTAATTACCGTATGAATAATTTAGAAAATGTCCCCGTCAACTCTTACTCTAATGATTTGTTTTCGTTATAATCTTCAGTATGCCCTTCGCTGATTGCAATAGTTAACGCTGAGAAACGATGTGTAATAAACTACAATATCGGATTTTACGTTTAATAACTACAAAGTCATTATGAGGCACACTGCGTAGCGGATGTTTTCAGAAAATTCGACCATCTGATGTCACTTCACATTCATTTACCTCGCACCGTACAGAGGCCTCTCGCGTTTCGGCTCATTGAAAATATTTCTACCACGATTGGAATCCAAAACATGACTTTTGGGTTCATAGCTGAGAACCATAACCTCTGTATCATATGGCGGACGGAAACAATACACCTGTTGTGCTCTATAATGAGTAAATTTATTTTAAAAGCATAAAACCTTACAACTAGTGAAATTTTATTGAGAAAAGAATACAGCACTGATACTTGCAATTTCGACTTTCTTCAGCGAAGCCTGGCTCAACGGGTGCTGGAGATGGTGAAGTCCCGCGGCTACCTGGAATAAAGAGGCCGCCCTTCTTGGGCGTACAGTGTCCTTGCTCGAATAAAAGTTAATTCTTCCTCTATCTCTTCCATTTTCCTAACGTCATTCATTCCACCCTGTTCTAAACAAACAAATAAAACAAAACAAAACTGCAGTATCGCAAGGGCGAAGAATAAGACGATGCATGGCCAGAACAAGAAGGAACGATGTTTATTCCCGAGGCTGCTGTCTTGGTTTTAATACCCTGGCCCGAGGCCGGAGCATGCGCCGTGGCGAGGGGTGGAGGCACGTGTTATCGGTATGTTCTTCGGTGCGTGCACCTGATAATCTACGATATATCAAAAACAAATTGAACTTCATTGAACGCAAAAATCTATATCATAGAGTAATACTCGTCCCTCCCCCCTGATTAGCACTAACCTGATTGTTCTGGAAGGGGAATATCCGTAAGTAAATAAACAAAAGTGAGCCTTTTTCGCAAAGCAGCAAAACACTGTCAGCACATACCTAACAGGTAAGCGCGCCTTTGACAGCGTAAATCCTCTCGGACTCTACCGTGACTGGCTTCACTCCCCACACATGTGTAGGCCTGTGACGAAAAACCCCTGTTAAGTTCCTTACTCGGGTGGTACCGCGTCCTCCATCATCTCTCCTCAATATACTTTTCTTGTGCATCCAAAGCTTTTTTTTTCTTTTCAACGCATTTTCATTTTTTCATATCAGACGCTGTAGGAATAAAAAGGGGGGAAAAGGCACGGCTTCCCTACACAATACCCGTCAGCCTGTCAGTTCAGGACGAACGAACCAAGACCCACGCTTGCAATAAATAAATAAATAATAATGTCGTAGGTTAAGAGAAACAGCCCCTCTTTCCTCCTGATGGATGTCAGTTCCTTTTCACACCTCGTCAGGTAGCATTGTCCGAAGCCGAAGCGTTTCGTCGAGGCTGGACGCCATGTTTGTCACCCACCACTCCCCGGCTGGCAGCGCCCCTCTACGCAATTCGCTGACAGCCCCGACAAGAATCACGCTTCATCAGGGACCCGGCTGAGTTGGCGTAACCTGCATCAATGTCCATTGTATTACCTTACTCACTCAGATGACCGAAGTCGTATTTCCCACAGCAGCCGAACCATCTGCCCACCATCCCTGTGTTGTGGTTCTGTTTATGCCCTGCATTTTAGTACGACATCACCTCTACCAGCTCTAGATTGTAAGGAATCTCACAGCACTGCGATGCAGTCCGGGCTTATACATGGTGAAAAGAATTCGAGCCTAAGTTGCACATAGTTGCGCGTAAAACCTATAGCCTTATCATGGTATAGGATAAATTAGTCTTACATGTTTGTTATTCTAGCCGTCTTACTCAGTAAAAGTTTACACCGCAGCTTCAGTCTGCCTATATATAACACCCCTTTTGTAACCACTGTAACCTTGAGCTCAAAGCTCTAGCATTATGGAGCGAAAAAAAGGAAAACAAAAAGAGATAGAAACAGAAATTATATACATAGTGGTCGACCGGAAGAAATCTCTAGTTCACGTCCGCTACCCTGCACTCGATAAAGAAGAAAAATGGGCGATGAAAATGAAATACAAGAACACTCTATGAAGGCACCACGAAGCCATTATGACCATGTCAATTTCTTAATAACGCATGCAAACACTATACAATTCACAGTCGCAGTAAGTCATCCAGTCTGGTGTCGCGGAGTAAACGCTAGAATGTCTTCCTTGCGAATAGCCGTTGTTTGTGTAGATCACGGCTTAATATTTCTTTATGCAGGTTGCAGTTATGTAGTGGGCCTAGTGGGGTTTAGAGTGCTACACTTTAGTGTTTAAAACGAGGGTAACTGAGAGAAAGTTTGTGATTTTATTTCTTCAAGCACGCAGTCAACATTGTGCCCTGTCATCCACTACAATGACAAAGAAATACCCAGGCATTTTAGAATGGTACTTCTTGCTGTAGAAAATTGAGATGGCAACCATTCAAATTAGGATGCGTCAAATGCAATACATGCTTTTAGTTTAGACTTGTAGGACGGTCACTTACAAATGTGTAACTCCAAAAAAAAAACGCAAGTTCAAGACAAGGTAAAAGCGTGACAATGTGGGAAATTCTTATCATATGGCATCACTGTATCCAATATTTCAACAAGCTTTCGTGTATTCTTCAAGGCTGCAACTGCCTAACTTGGGATGCGTAGGTTCTGCATCGTGCTACCTCCCACAACCAAAGAAGAAGAGGATCTTTTATGTTCTGTTCCCCCCTTTTCATTCCACAATGATCATTTTTTGCATCTCTCAGCTGGATGCCGATGCCGACAACACCTGCCAACAGTGTAGCCAGAACTTTTTTTAGGTGGGCGTTTTGTATTACTTTATGCAGGTTCATGTGTGCGTTTGTATGCGTTCGGGTACCATATGCTTTGAAAATACAAAACATTTAGCTTTTTTCAAGCACACGCCCTCCAACACTGCCCCTCCTTCGCTACGCTGTTGACGCAGATGGTCAATTTCCTCATTTTATACGGCATATATGGCCTTTGTCTGCATAAATATGTGTGATTGACTCGCTGATGTGGGTGGAGTGCAGCGTTTAGTCAAATGTATTTGTACAATCCCGTCGTAGCTCACAAATCTACAGTTTACACTACCACTTCTCGAAAGTGTACATATCCCACAAAGACACTCTATTAACAATTGAACAACACATCCCTCCTGACTAGACCAATTTTCCTCTCAATCCCTGTCCCAAGAGTCCAGCGCAGAAGAGGGAAATGAAATGAAAGATGAAGGAACACGAAAAAACGAAGGGAAAAAATGACGCAAGGACGAGGTAGTTAGTGTTCGCACTCGGCAAGGTCATTTTGTTGTCCCGTTTTTCCCGCCATTCTCTATCCATGAGTTTTTTTTTTTCATGCGCTTACGCCTTTCTGCTTCAGTGTTGCGCCTTTCTGCTTCAGTCAGACTGGATGTGCGCCTGGTCTGAGCTCCCTGTCTTTCCCGTCATCCTTATTGTACTCTCAAGACGACACATGAATGAGACAGTAGCGGGCGAATAAGGAACAACATCAAATGCAAGGGACGGAAGAGAATACCGCAGCAGGAAAAAAAAAAAAAGGTGTGAACGGCGCGTTCTCGAGAGACGGAGAAAATAACAAAAAAGAAGTCGTAAGGTAGTGGCATGACTAAGCAAAAGAAGAAAGAGGCGTCACAAAAGCACCAGATAATACTACGCAATAATAAAGACGTCATAACATCGCGAAATGAGTCGGTAGAAAAAAATACATCGTAACAACGAAATAAGATAGAGCAAATAGAGAGAGAGAGAGGACGTAGCATATAGCAATATGAATGAGAAAAAAGGAAGAAGTCATCATAATGCAATATGCGATGAACAAAAAAAAGGTAGAAATCATACCATAGCGCGACGACTCAGCAAGAAAGAGTACCCCAATAGAGTATGAAATTACGAGACAGAAAACAAGTACGCCATGAAGAATCGAAATGACCACGAAAGAAAATGCGCCAAAAGAAGGAGAAATGACATAAGAATGTATAGGGAGGAAATACGTTATAGGAAAGCGTGGCCTCCTCAGGGCCGACGCTTTCTGGCTCGTCCCTTTTTATAGTTCCGTCGGAAGCTGTATAGGGCGATGAAAAGGGTAAAGAAAAGGCAAACTCCTTGATGACGGCACGCGAGGTGAAATGGTTTTCTGAGAGCAAGCGCCTAGCCATGATTAAAAAAAAAAGGAGGGAAAAGACAGCGCCAATTACAACGCGGAAATAGGGCCGGTCTCTTAGGCGCAGCAGCGCCAATAAATCTGAAGGAGAAAACGTACGCTTCTTTCTACAGCACGTCTCTCACGCGATGTCAAATACGAAAAACTGAGACGGTGATATCAAACAAGGCCCAAGTGGTGAAACAAAGACAGAGTAATGACACCTGAAAGATGAGAAGCGACGGACCATTGCGGAAGACAGCGACATCTGTTTGTTTTTCTACCCTATTTTTATACGCATTTTTGTGTGCTTCTCAAAGGAGCGCACTTTTTGAACGTAAGAAAGAACACGGGAGTAGCAGCCAATCTTTTCGGTTCGCAATGGCCCGACTTTTTAAGGGCGAAGCATTTCTTAGCAAACTTCGGCGACTTTCAGCGTATCTATCTATCTATCTATCTATCTATCTATCTATCTATCTATCTATCTATCTATCTATCTATCTATCTATCTATCTATCTATCTATCTATCTATCTATCTATCTATCTATCTATCTATCTATCTATCTATCTATCTATCTATCTATCTATCTATCTATCTATCTATCTATCTACCTACCTATCTATCTATCTATCTATCTATCTATCTATCTATCTATCTATCTATCTATCTATCTATCTATCTATCTATCTATCTATCTGTCTATCTATCTATCTATCTATCTATCTATCTATCTATCTATCTATCTATCTATCTATCTAGCCGCCTACGACTTTTAGCTCTCCTGGCCGTTTCAATAATGTATCGTTACCAAACTTGGTATGGCATAACACGAGTGTATGAAAAAAATACCTGGCTAGTCATGACATGAAAAGCATGACATGCATGTCATGAATGTTATGATTTACATTTCATGGTCCTGCAGCTCTTGTGGTGGTTTTGTTCGCATGACATGTTGCAAGATTGGTATGGTGTGGCATTTTGCATGGCGAACACAAGCGACAACCCCTAACATGAAAATCACGGCATGCGTGTCATGTAGCAAAATAACTGCATGCCACGCTCACAAGCGCTCGCGGCTGTTTCACTAGTGTCACTTATAACAAATTTACTATTACAGTACGTGAATGGGTGAAGAAGGTATGTGACTGGTGCAAACATGATAAACATGAGATGCGTGTCATGTAAAAACATGACTACATGCCACGCTCATTATGCACTCATGGCCGTTTCGCTAGCTTCACATGCACCAAACTCGGTATTACGTGACGGGAATGGACGACATAGGTAAATGACACATCCAAAACATGATAAACATGACATTCATGTCATGTAACAACATGACTACATGCCACAGTGATGATGCGTTCGCGGCCGTTTCGCTAGCTTCTCATGTACAAAACTCGGTAATACGCGACGCGAATGGACGACATAGGTAAATGACACGTCCAAACATGATAATCGTGACATGCGTGTCGTGTTACAACATGACCACATGCCACACTGATGATGCACTCGCGGCCGTTTCGCTAGCTTCATATATGCCAAATTTGGTATTACGTTATGCCAATAGATGACGAAGGTATGTGACTGGCGCAAACATAATATTAATGAGTTGTGTGTCATGTGAGAACATCACTAAATGGCACAGTCAAGGCGTCAATGCATTTCGACGTGACGCGGTGCGCGTGCTTGCCGGCGTTCATTTCGAGATGTGACGCCGGCGTTGCGACGCCAAGCGCCGGTCCTGCCATATACTCGCAGGCGCGCGCCGAACTGCGTTGCTTTGACGCATGCGCATTTCAGCGCGTCCAGCATCCCTCCGTCACGAAAAGAGAGAGACGCAGTGTTGTCTGGATAACACATCGGCGCGAAATGTGGGATGTCCCGTTTCGCACCGGTTGCCGTTAGGCCACCCCAACGGACGCTGGTCGCGCCCGGCCTCAGACTATAGAGTGTCGCGTTTTGCTAACGTAGCTTACGTGCGTCAACGCTACATTGAAGAATATCGGGCCTTTCATGATGCGCCCGCGGCCATTTTGCTAGCTACACGCATTCAGAATTTAGTGTTACGTGACGTCAATGGATGACGAAATATAAAACTGGTGAAAACATAATTCTGACACGCGTGTCTTGTAATAACATGACAACATACCACACTCATAGCGTGCTTGCGACCGTTTCGCAAGCTCCAAATATACTAAATTCGTTATCTCGTGACATGACGAGATGACGAAGGTAAGCGACACATCCAAACATGATAATCATGACACGGAAGTCATGTACCGCATCATTTACCTCCATCTGGTTTTAAAAGGCTGATTTTAAAGTTACATATCAACAATTCTCATTCGTGCTTCGCATATCATCGATTCCCACTGTACGTGGGATCTGCCAATTTTTTTTCAGAGCCATATCTTTTTATGTTTCTTCTTGTAAACGTGGTTTACGGAGAGCCCACGCGATAAAATGACGTTCCCTGCTGAACCATTTCACATCACTTCAAATCCACCTTATCTCTTGAAATATATTAGCGTCTTTTTTCGAAATGAACCATTGAATGCGAGTTGATCCAGCATTCTTCTTTCCGAAAATGACACAAGCGTACAAAAACAATCTTACGTTCCGACATTGCAGTGCTTCTATTAGGTCATCAAATAAAGAGAGAGAGAGAGAGAGCGACATTTACTATCGTTTTATCTTCAAGTAATTACACTCTCCATATAATGAATTTCTCTCTAGTATCAGAAGATGCAGCTTTCTGAAAAGACCAAGCTCTCCTAAACTGTGTTTTCTTGGGGAAACGTAAATTGGAGTGACAAAAACAGAGCGAGGCTCCATCAAAGCTTGCCGCATTTCTTCACTGCTTACGAAAGCCCACGTTTTAGTTTGCTTTAGACTGTTCTCAAAAACCGTAAATGAACCCCACGGTGCACCAACACTTCAAAAGGGTGGACTAGACGCTCGACGCACAGTTGAGAAGCTTTCCAACTCAGATTGTAAAATTAAACTAAGCGCCCAAGCATGACACAACTAAATGAGAAGGTATACAGAAGGCGCTTTAGCATTAAGAAAAAAAGAACTATGCTCTTCTCTGAATTGTCCGCCTGCCCAGTTCTTGGGGTTGAGAGAGCGATTCTTATAAAAAAGTAGGATTGCCGATAACTTGGTAAAGAGGGAGCGGCATGGTTTTAAACAAATAAAGCAAAGCTGGGCAACTTTCTGAAACATGTAGCTTTGCGGAAATGCTAAGAGGATTACACTGTCACCTTTTATATCCTCATCTTGTACCTTTAATTTTAGTTTATCCGTTAGGCCAAGATTGAGAAACGTGGTGAGTGGATTAACATGATTACCACCGGTGGCGCGTATGCAGATCGGTGCTTAAATTGCGAAAATTATAGTTAGGGGTAGTCTGAGTGAGTGTCCCGGAAGTTCAGGATGCCGAGCATCATTATCCAACTAAAAAAAAAGGTTTAATTACTCGCGTTATTAAGCCTGAGTAATTGTGGTCTAATGCGATTAGTTACAGCGTCATCACAGCTTGAATCATTGGCAAGAACTATGCCAAGACGTCAGTCGAAAATACATTTGTCTGTGTCAAAGAAATGGTTATGCTGTATACTAATATCCCGTTTATCACGCACTTTCATAGGCAACCTGTAGAAGCGCTATAAAGGTATTGTTAAGCATGATGACTATTAAGCAGTATTTGGTGAAAGCTCTATGACATTGTTCTCAGGCGATGACAATTATAATTCGTTTGAAATAACAAATAGATCTCACATCAAAAAAATTCGGTTCTTTTTACAGCCATAACTCTTTTGAGACCACAACACAAGCCATGCGCAACGGCGTAGTTTTCCACCGTTGCTGGTGTCCGTAACCATTATTGCACAAAATAAGAAAAAAACTCAAACAAAAACGCTGAAGACTTTAAACACAAGAACCACGCAACAAAGAGGGTTTTCAAGAATCGTAAAAGAAAAGCGAGGGAAGGGAACAATGTTCAGCGCGATCATACTGGGGCTTTCACATCCTCGCACGTTCGAGTGCGCAAGCCTTTTCATCGATACGTCCAAGAGAGCGTTTATGTCACAATGAAACCTTATATTATCAGGTGACTGCATTTTATGTAACAGAAAAAAAAGTCAAACGCTCTATTATACGTATATTTATCGGTTTAAAGATTTATACTCTGACCAGTGCCTGAGGTGACATCCTATGGGGTGTCAGTACGTACAAACAAATACAACTTGCCGGTAGCTTTTTACGTGTGAGCTAAATATCAATGGGATGAGGCCTAAAGCAGAACACGTTCGTTGAAATAAAGTAAGCACTTGTAAAATAAGCTAAAAACATTTTTGCAAGGTCTACGGCCAAGTGTAAAAAATAAAAAGGCACTGGGGTAAAGTCACATGGTCAAAGAATGTTTCGGCAAGCGAGAGCTGTCTATAGGGTGGAGAGACGAAGTACGCCTAATGGGCAGCAGAATTGGCAGTGGCACAGCGTTCAATAGTGTCGCATGGGAGGCTTTAGCGCCGTGCATGGATGTCCTTCCGCTTTGCCCGGCCTGATGCAAGTTGACATCAAATTTGGAGTAAAAGCGAATATTGCCAGAATTAATAACGCAGTTCAATTCAACCGGAAAAGGAAGAGACCATCAGGAAAAGAAGAAGGAGGGCGGAGTAGGAACAATGGGCAGTCCTCTGTGGCACTCGAAGCTCTAACAAATCTAGGAAGACGAATTGGGGGGGGGGGTTGAGAACGTGGGAGGTTCCAAGGAGGAGAGTATAGAGAGACGGGACTACAGGTCTAGCGGCAGACGGCTACAAGACAAAGATGGGTGCAAGCGGAGAAACAGAGGCGATAGCAGTGCCGGTATGTGGCACAAAAGAGCAGCGGGAGCAGATGAAGCCCCTCACACGCCACGCGTGCCGTCCGGAAGCGGATGGGATGCAACGACGTCACCGAGAAGTGGAGAGGAGGGTACGCAGAGAATGTTGCCCTTGACATTCACACTCCTCGCGCATCGCGGGCTTCGGTCATAGAGAGCCGCCACCGCATGTCACTGCAATGCGGCAAACCGACAGGCTGGCGCCTTCAAAGTTGTGATGACTTCAAGTCGATGAGGACGAGGTCAAGGATTCGATCCCCGAACGCGTTGAGATGTGAAAGCAGGTTCCGAAAAACGTAGGTGCATACTAGTCAGGTTTACGGTGCTCGGACAACAAAAGTTATCTATCGATAATTTTCCGCTGTGGCGCAAGGGCACTACCATTTTCGATCACGTGACCATAACTGTGCTTCTTTCAGCCCGTTGCCCCGGCCATAGAGTTTCTTATAAATACTGTAGAGGGAATTCTGACGCTAGTTTCTATGGGAGCGAGAACACACGAAGCTTCAATGGGCATAGGGTAGTACACGAGCTTGTCTAATCTGCGTACTTTCAGCTTCCTTTGGCCTCGCGTGGCTTGAAGGTGCTTTGTCAAGAAATGAAAATGAGCAAGCATTCAGCGGTTGCACGTCACTACCTTAACATTTAAGGCCTATTATTTCAAATAGGCACATGAACTTCACAAAGAATACACGCAAAACAGGGTGAACATAAACGAGGACCAAGGGAGACGGTAATTGTAGGAGTTGCACTCACAAAGAAAAGAAAAAATGAAGAGACAAATCAAGGAAGGGAGATTAACCTGTTTAGAATAACTGATTAGCAGCCTTACACGTTAGAATGCGATGGGATAGATTCCAATAATGAGACAAAAGAGTGGAACGAGAGCGAAAAATAGTACATAACCCACACAAACACGTAGTCAGTCACAAACCATCACTATTACGTAGCAGTGACATCGCTCTCAAAGCGGTTTGTCGAAGTCGAAAACCACCATATGATTATGAAGACTGCTGTAGTTTTGGAAGCCGGATAATCGGGCCATCTGATGTTCTTTTGCGGGTGCCTAAATCTAAATACATTGGCCTCTGCCACTTCGCCTTCACCGAAATTCAGCCAAAGTGGCTTTGAAACGATCCAGCCACCGCGGCCGAGCACCACGGCGACAAGACTTCTGCGACGGGTCGGAATCCTAGATACATTACGCATGCCCTTTTCAGCGCTAGTGTTGAGCGCTATTTTGTCTATATTCGCTATGAATATTTAAAACTTGCCCAGTTCGCAGACTTATTCATGAATGCATTTGCCTCGTAGCTTCTGATTAATTCGAGTGAAAGGTTGGATTTTCATCTATTTATGTCTATATTGAATTTCCTAAAATGGGAGAAACTTACTGAAGCACGTCAGTAACTAATGCCTCCTGAGCATGCATAGCATGGTAGCAACGCAACCTGTTATCGAATGCAGCTGGTCCTATATACTGCGTACTCTATCACTGGGTGGTGTTGTTTTTATAAGATTCTTTTTTCTACACTGCAGCACCTATGCCCGTGACACCTTTATGCGTATCCCTCTTTCGCAACTGGCACGAATTTTTTCCCGTATAACCAACTCTCTGCAATTGCTATCAGTCTTTTTCTTTTTCACAAATAGCGACAATAATAGTAAAATCTAGGGTATTATCTCCCAAACCATCACACAATTACGACAGACGCCACAGTGCAAGGCTCCAAAAAATTGAGCACATGGCGTTCTTTATTGTTCACTAACATAGCGTGGTACACGGGCCTCCAGCATCACGGCTTCATCAGAATGCAATCACTGTGGCCATGATCAAACACGCGACCTCCAGATCAGCGACCGCGTACCGTAACCACTACAAAATTCTGGCAAAAAAAAACAGAAAGCAACTTTCAAGAGTTTGTTAAACACTGAAACTACCTCTTCGATGTCACCATTTTCTGGAATTCGTTGGCGTTGAAAGAGTGTGCGATACTAAAGTATGACTGCTTCCTCCTGTAGCTTAATTTCTATGCATACTTTGTCCGCAAGACTCGGAGTACATCAATGACATGGCAATACCGGTTTCACTATACATAACACTGAACACACTGAAAAAAGAATAAACGCGTCTTTTCTTCAAATGTTCACACAACTGTAGGCTGCCCATGGTTTCTGCAGATTTGTGTACATTCAAATATATTTGGCTGCTTGTATGTCGAATCACAAATTTGGCTTGTAGCATAGGTCTTTCTCCTACACTTACACACAAAAAGTGTTGATTTGAAAATGAATTTATTTAACATTCAGCCTCAAAAGAATGTAAATGAATCTGAGTATTGTAAATTTTTCTTATGCTCAATTTATTCGGTGGCATCTCAATGAAATTCGTCAACTCAAGTTCACAAAAATTCAAGTTCTTACCTGGTATCTTCAATGTAAGGAAATTGATAAAACGGGTTTTTCCCCTCTATAAACTTCGTGTTTTTTTGTCTAAAAGAAAACAAGGTTGAAGGAAAGAACCAACATAAATAATGCCACCCACACACAGGTGCACTTTTCAAGTACGTTTGGAAAGCTCCTGTGGTAATGAAATTAAATTTCGGTAGCCCTAAGCAAGACGTGTATACATAAAAAGAAGAATATAATTGAGTGTACATCGAGTTCCAAGATGACTGAAAGTTTAGAAATTTAGTCTTAAGGAGCTTTTGCATATGCAAATCGATATCAGTACTGACCGGAATTCGTTACAGGTAATCCAATGTGCGTTCCACGTCTTCGATAGAACCACGCTGTCAGCTATAATCCATATTCATACCGCTTTTTCTGCAGTCAGGTTCCAGGACAGGCAAATGTAAAATTTGCTGTATTTACATATTTATTCATCTGCCAGGCGTAGTTTTAGCGTAACCCATGCTCCATGGCATGAGAAGGGTTCGCATCGATAAAGAGAAAGTACGGAGCCCGATAGTGAGGCGGCAGGCTTTGTTTCAGCGCCGAACACATGACGTGGTCTGAAGCGAGTCACGGTGTTGTATAAAAAAGCAGTCGTCATCCTGCAAGAGCGGCGCAAGCACCGTCTATTGATGCGAACAAAATACACCTTTCTGTGGACGATGCCGTGCTGCTAGCAGCACGGCACACTTTCTTTTTCTTCTGCTTCGCTTCGCAAGAAAGGGGGGATAAATATGGCAGCCAGTGCTGACGAATTCGTCTAGAAGTCGGGTGCAAAAAGTTCAAATTGATAACATGCAAAGCCTTCCACTTTCTGCAATATCTGATGTTGAATTACAATGGCTGATCCGAATAAAATTTTTCTGATCTGAGGGAAGCAGTCTTATTCCAATGGAAGATTGGGAGTGTCAATTGTGAGCTCCGGTGGCAGAGTGAGAGAAACCGCAGTTTACAGATTGTATCATGGTGCGATAATTTGGGAATAGTAAATGCCTTTTGTTAATCTCTCTGAGGCTCAAGCATGCACGGGTTAATTGGACATGCGCCTTGGTTACGTTTTTCTCGTTTTTTGTTCTGCTATAAATTACCCTTGGGGTCATTTCATTGCTATTGCGGTCATGAAGCTGGCACTGAAGAATACACATAGAGGAGAAAACGCACATACACACAAAACTTGAATGCTCATCAAATGAAAATACATCAGAACAAAAGAATAAAAGGGGGCGTACAAAAGTGAGTGGACAATCTAAGACAGACCCACGCAACATCGCCCACTGCCACTTATCTCGTGAACGTCAATGCTTTCGCAAACAGCCAGGCTGCAGCTAAAATTTGTTTTTCGGCAAACCTCTATTTGGACGATTGGCAAAGAATTCAGTAGCTTTTGAAGGAAGAAGGTGATAGGAGGAAAAAGGCGGTGACGAAAAGGATAGTTTATCAACCAGAACCAATAACGAAGCCACTAAGTTGCGATTCTTATGATGTCTGGATAAAATCGAAAAATCCACCAAGGAAACACCGCTACGGCAACACACAAACGTGTATACACTGATCCACCTTCTCAGAGCTGAATCGAGTTACAAAAGTGCGCACGCGCTCCTACGTTTTATTTTTGTGCGTAGAATGTGCCAGGGGTAGGGGCGGTCCTATAGAATGCGTGCACACGATTGCACATGCCTAGCCACCTCAATTGGAGCTGCATGAGAACGAGCTACGGCGAGTTTAGTTCGCAGCCTACGGTGCAGTCGTAGAAGTGCACTTATGCTGCTATCGGGGAGGCATTCATGAGCTGCCTGTGAATGCTTCAATATCAGTGCGTGAACACCAAAAACCAGGAAAAATAAATTACGCTTGAGGGCACCAGCGAATAAACTAGTGGGTGGGGAGTGGTGGAGATATTACAATTTCATTGGTCTGGCGGGGTGGGAGCCGGAGGAAAAGCGCGGTAGGAGCTAAAGTTGTGTGGTCGAGGAAGCCGGCTGCAGTATGGCGGCAGTTCTGAACTCCAAGCACCAATGCAATCTTTAGAAGTGTGGATATTGCCGAGCACGTATCTGAGATAGATCTCCCGAACCTGACGATCTCAACGCCATCGGAAGAAGTCCCGTTTAAGAACTGCCGCTTCTGTATGGCAGTTTGAGGGTGCGCACCACCGGCTTTTTCTATGTGTGCTGGACATTGGATCTTGGACGGGGGAGGCCGTCAACGATACAGTAGAACGCCGGGCGGCTTTTATAAAATTTTTCTCTCACTATCTGCTTCTGTGCTTCCTGGAAGCAGTAAATAGGGGTGAAGGGGAGATGGTTTAATGGACGCGAAGTCACCATATAATGCCGAAAGCCGATAATTGGCTCGATTATTTCGCACATCACGCATAAAATTTGAAGTCTGTCAATTCCGTTGCACGTGGACATGCATATATATATATATATATATATATATATATATATATATATATATATATATATATATATATATATATATATATATATATATATATATATATATATATATATATATATATATATATAACATTTCTGTTTAGTCAACTTATCATTATGACGAGTGCATCAGAGATGAAACCAAGCGCTAAACGTTGAATTGAGCCTTCTTCGCGGAATAATGATGCTGTCACCTTAGGGTACGTAAATAAATAAAGAAAATAAATAAATATCACAAGGATGAGCAGTACTGTGGGGACCTGACGCTGTGGTCATGTGATAGTGCAGGGACCCGACGGTGTAGCTGTTGGCCGTGCTCCCGTGGTGCGACAGACTTCATAGACGCGATGGGCCTCAATGACTCGCTTCCGGAGTTGCCACCACGTCAGGCCTTGCACTTCTACTCTAAATCGGTTGTGTTTATAGTGTGTAAAGAACCATTTTAGCTAAGTGTTCTTGTATTCTGCTACGTAATATTTTTTCTGAATTGTTACTTTTATTTAAAGACTTTTTGTGCCTTTTTCGATATGTGTCGGGCTTATTACCTAGAGACCGTGACAATGTCCCCATCAAACTGGGATGTTTTAACAAAACTTGTCGTTTTTGAGACATCACTGCCTGTACGAATCGCATCATGCTCGTCAACTTTATAACCAAAAATACTCAGATTATCGTTCTCTAATCAGGCACATTTCTCTGCTTTAAGAAGGCCTTTCATATCGTCGGGGTTTTTTTGCCGGAGAGTAAGGACCGCACATACTCGTATGCATTATGGAGTACATCTCGCTGCTAAGAAATCAGATTACGCGCCACACGCAGTCATACATGCACGCCTAACTCCTCTTCGGAGACACGCAATCATATAGGTACAGTGAGGGAATGAAAAAAAAAAGAAAGCAGGTCATTTGTGCTTATCATTTAGGCTGATTCAAGGCCTGAGTGGCATGAGTAAATGATAGAGAATAATGAGAGAGCATAAAAACAATGTATAAAAATAAATTATTTCTATATAAAAAAACGCCAGGCCTACGCGGACAGCGCAGCAGTGTCAAAGCGAAAGCTAGAAGACCGGCCTTTTGTAGCGCTTTTGAAAAACTCATTGGTTAACTGCTGCAAACACACTTGCTTGGTACCCACTAGGGCATTGTTAATATTGTTTTGGGTAATAGGCCGCCATTCGCTATGCTATTTTTTGTCATTATTCTTATAAGCCTGGTATCCGCTATACTACTGCGTGGAATTTGGTGCCAATTGTTGGTGCAGTGGGTAGCGACGATGAGGAATTATGGCTGAAGTGGGTATGTGCCACAGTTATTAGAGGAACAAGAACAAGCTTTTGTAATGGGTTGGAGCATTGGACGACCCATTCATTACGCTATTCGCATTGCGCGACGACTGGGTGTTCTTTTGCTATTTTAAAACGCTTTATAAGCCGCATTAACGCGATTTATTTACCGACATCTAGCCTACCTAAGGCAAGTTTGCCAACATGTCACAAGCACCAGCATAGCTCAGTGGTACAATACTGGTCTAGCACCCAGCAGACCTGGATTTCGAGCCCCATTGTGTCTTTGGGGCTAGTTTTTTTTTTCGCGCAATGTGGTTGCGGACACCGGTGGCGGCGGCGGCGGACAACTGCACGTGACCCGAGTTGTGATCTCACAACTTTTGTTGTAAAAGACTCGGCTATGTAGGCAACCTATGACGTGCTCCTACACAAGACCATTAAAGCCGTAAGCAAAAATCTGGTAGATATTTATGAAACCATCTACATATAGTGCTCCAGGTTCATGTATGTGTAAGCCCTGTCTTAGAATTCCATTTAACTGCATTCTCACTGAATAATTTATGCTGACGGCAATCGAAGACATGACATCAATGAAAAGTGTTGACGCTATTAAACAAGTGAAACTGGATGCTATGGCCATGAAAAATGCAATAGCTGCTACTTCCACCTCTTCTGCAAAGCCAGTTCTTACTGAACCACTTACTCTATGATTTCCTTTGTAGTACACAATCGATATATTGATGTGGTCATTTCCTTTGTATTTGTCCACATCTATGTATTGATGAAAATATCTTTTAGCCTTTAAGCTATCGTAATTAACTCTTGCCTCAGAGGTAGAAAAAAAGCAAAAGACAAATAATCGCAGTTTTAGGGTGTGTTCTCTGTAGTAAGGTAATCATATGACACGCTGGGTAAAGAAGTTAGAGAACATATTTATAGGAGTCAGACATAATGAAAACGAAAGTCAACAATGAACGACCACTCCTTAATGAATTGATTCATCGGTAACACACTTCGGCTATGCATTGCTGATGTAACGTAATGAGTACTTCCCAAAAGGCTTGTGCTAGTTACACCTTCGAACGCCTGAAACTCAAAAGAGTGGATTAGCATCAGCGTTTATAAACTACGAACTCTGATGCAAGAACAGCTATAGCTTGTGGCACCATTCGTTTCCCAAAAGCGACGAGTGGGGGTGGCGTAAGAAGTGTCTATGGCGTCGCTCCTCTCGCTAGCGTTTTTATAATGCATCCTAGAAACGTTGCTTGAGTGAGCCTGATCTGGAGGGAAGCCACAACAACTTACCGGTACATAATACGTATGCATTAATAATCTAGAAGAGAAGAGCGTTTAACACAAAAATAAATGGTTAAACTGAAGAGGTTCTTCATTGCTTGGTCCACACATTAGCATTACAAGTTCTGTAACATATTATTCCTGAGCAATTTGGCCAACTACACACGAATCAGGACAGCACAGATACAAATGAAAGCATTTGTTCCAGTCGATTAACACAAAGAGTTGTGTCCGACAGCAGCGAGTGTTGAATCTCAGTGACATACCTGATTTTTCTTACAACGCTTGCGAACGTCAAACCATGACAGGCCATGGATTGTCGGTCCCCATGAAAGACCGAAGACAGATTTGCATCGTTCACAGGCCTATCGCTCCTCTCACGGAGTCACTCCTGAAGAAACGGCTCCCTGCTACGCCATCAGTAAGGTTGAGCAGCACCACCTGAAACACCGAAGTACTAACGCACAAGCTCCGGGGGCCGTAAACGCGATTAGCCGGGTCTGTGGTGTAATTGAAGCAAACGGAGACAGGGTTTCGCTAACAATCTTCAATCGCTATCGCCACGGCAGCCTTTTATTCATGGGGCCGCTTGCGCTGACTGGTGTGCATAAAAAATAAAAAGAGACAAGTCTTCCTATTTACGAGCACATTTATCAAACAGGAACGTGTTTGTTCTATTAGCCTTGATACAATTCACTAGTGTGTGATTTGCACCCACTTTATGAAACTTAATACAGCACACACACACACACACACACACACACATATATATATATATATATATATATATATATATATATATATATATATATATATATATATATATATATATATATATATATATATATATATATATATATATATATATATATATATATATATATATATATTGAGAAAATAGTGGACCCCGATAAAATAAGGAATAGGGAATGAGGACTTCACCTACCCCCGAAAAGCCCAAGTTATATATATAATTTATAACGGCTAGCTACCCCTCTCTCCCTCTGCTTGTGCGTGTTTGTGTGTGTTGCACTTTACGCAAAGCTCTGAAGAAGAGCAAAAGACCTCATTAATATCGAAAGTATTGCCTTCGATACCTAAAACCTCAAACGGTCCTTATGATTTCGTCTAAAAAGACTCGACTTTTTCTACTCAATCAGTGTATCGATTGTTTCGCGCTCTTAGCCGCAATCTATCTGCACCTAACCCGATTTCGCACTGCTCTCAGTATTGGAATCATTGTAAGCTCGCTGTAACTCACCAGTTTTTGCACTGCCACTGGGTTAGGTTCATCCTTGACCAGGCCATGTCATATCATAATATCATCGTACGACGTCACGTGATGTGACGTCATGATAACATCAAAGTGACGGAACAAAATTTTAATATCTCCGACGCCGTTCAGGGGTTGTATGATGTCCTCGTCGTATCAATTTTTTTAATCACTCGTGTGAACGCAACTTCAGCCGACGGTCAATAATGAATGTTTTTTTTTTATCCACAAGTGCGCTTATCTGCATTTAGATTTACCCAAGCAATGGCAGCACCTGTCGGGCTTTAGGTGGAGATGAAGTTCTAGTTGAACGTGCTGAGGCTTTTCTAATATGAGCGTTTATATTAAGAATGCTCACTCTACCTTCTACACGTCGCTGCGTAAGCAAGCCGCGCTTCAGCAGGCTATTTGCAATAAGTGACTAGCCACCTTTAATTGTTGAATTTGCATAGCAGAAAAGCCAACTTCACAATTTTTAAAAGGGTCCATTGCGTTTGATATGAGGAAGATAAGACGTTTTCTTAAAAAAAATGAAGGCTGCAGAAATAACTCTTGAATTTTATATCATCTTACCCTTGAAACTAGTTTCGTAAGAATGAATAATTTCCTCATCGTATATAAATATTTTTACAAAGAGCTCACAGAGAGCAGGCTTTTGAACTATTATTTATCTGACATACTATTCTTTACGAATATATGAGAGCACATCAGTGAAATATATTCACAGCTTCAGGGACTTGTATCGCGTGAGGCAGTGGGAATGACAGCCTTTTTTTCGAGACTCGAAAGAAAACCTTTTCCGGTACCCTTGTCATTGCATTTGACTATGTAAGCGATTTATATGGTATTTATACATATATTGAATATAAAGGAAGTGGCATGCTCGTCAATATTTTGTGAAGCAACAAAACGTGATGCTGAGATAGTTGTTGTTACAATAAATTATACAATACTGTACCCTAACATTTTCCATGCTATGCGAAGAAATAAACTCATGAATACAATTAAGCTTCTGTGCGCATTATGTAAAAAAAACTTGGTTAGAAAATGCCGCCATCATCTTTCCACGGTAGGAACTCAAGTGAACGCGTCGCTGAGTGGCGAGGGCATCACGTCAATGTTGCGCAATAGGATATGGTTTGGAAATGCCTAGTTTTGTGTGAAATATTGTGAAAGCACCCAAAACGGCATGAACTGGCCAGATACTGTGTCTTGTACCGTTACAAGTGCGAAACTGCTATATTGTGATATTCTCGTGAAAGCGCATGCAAGCATCGTGAAACCTTATGGAACGATGTCATTTAGCGAGATACAGCGTTCTGTATTGTAGTAAGTTGGTGAAAAACTGTGAGGTCATGCAGATATTGTAATTGTGAACACAACAGTCTAACAGAGCGTTTTTAGATACAAGTGCTAAGTAATTTTTATCTATAAATAATATTCATTAAATGGAGGAGAAGCGTTGCCTTTAAGATGTGGTGGCACGCTGATTTGCGATCCAGTGTCTACATACACGGGGTGACCAGTGAACGGTTGTGCAGCTCGAGCAGTCGGTTTTTACCAGCAGACGCTGCCTGCGTCGGCCTTGCGAAGCGAGAGAGCTGGGTGAGCAAAGCGTTGGCGCGAGATGCAAGCATGCGACACAATACGCGAGGCACGAGCATGCGCAGTGGCGGTGTGGAGAACACCGACGCAGGAAGGGTGACATCGTATGACCATCAAATGCTGCGCATATAAACCCCAAAACACACGTAATTGCAGAGTTGGCTTTTTCCACTAGCAATACAGTTAGACGTGAAGCATGCTTTACAGGCATACTTGCAAATCGATTTTTTTCAAGATCGGCTTGGAGAAACATATGTAAAACATTTGAAGAAAAAGTAAAAAAAGTGAAAATATATGCACTGCACTAATTCAGACGTCCTAATTCAGTCTATGAAGGTGAAATACGTCTTCTTTGTTGGGAGTGAAATAATTATTGGACGCCAATCCAAATAGCTCACACGATCCCTCATGCATGTGACTATGACGACACGAAGGCGAAAGCAATATTCTTCCACTTTCTCACCTCACTTTATTGTATTGAGTTCCTTCCCACCGCAACACTCCTGAAAACTTTGTGCATCTAACGAGTTTGTGCACTGCCGGTGGTACAGGGGGACATCAAACTTCTTTTGGCTCCTCAAGTAGTTTTAGAGAGCCTCCGTAGTGATCTTTGACAAAGAGGTATTGTCATGTGATAACATCATGTTACATCATGTAATGTGACGTAGTGGTGATAATGTCACAAAATTTGATGACCTCACGGAACTAGGATAGTCGTGCGCTGGATAAAGAAATTATGTCTTTTCTCTTTCTGGCTTCAGGTAAAGACGCCTGCTTGTGAAGTCTTCGTGAACATTTTTGTTTTATCACCCGTGTTGCAGTAAACCTCGCCGATGATCATTTTCCGCGTTCTATAAGGCACATAAGGTTTTTGCTTTATTAACAGTGCCCTTGTTTTGTTGTGTTCTAACTGTTGCTGTGGAGAAGTTGAGGTCCATATTGCCCCGGCAACTCTATATAGAGACGGACCCTCTGCCACTATTTCCACGTAACAATGTATTGAGACTACCACAAAGTAGAAATTGTGGCCTCGACACCCTCCCTAGCGCCAATACACCAAAGCCACCAGGACACCATTGGTGAAGTGAGCTTCATTGAAAGAGTTCCTAACGGCGAGATCAAGAGCTCTGTTATGCGATCTGGCGCTACCGTCAGAAAGAATTTCAATAAAGTATGGTTGTACGTGTGGTGTACTCTCCTTCAGATATGCAAAATTTTTGGTCAATTCACTCTTTTATAAATACTCGCTCTAGCAGTTGTATTAAAAAATGCTTCACTTTATTTCACGATTTAATACTAAGTACAGTTTTTGGTGTGAAATTGATTCATCTTACTTGATTCAACCTCCTGGTCTTTTCTGGAGCCCTTTGGAATCATAGGAGGATAGACAAATTGTCTGCCTATTTGTTGATTATTTATAATCAACAAAGGTTATTATGAAGAACAAGAAGGAGAGGAGAAAGAATATGACTGAAACATTTTCTGTTATGGGCCCTCAACTGGGCCGCTTAGCCAGCCCGGAAAGCACGCTGCATCGAAGCAGTAGCTTCAGATTTGCAAAGCCATTCTACTCGGTTAGGAAGAGAGGAGAAATGATAAGTGAAAAACAAAAATGTGTGTGTAATCATACATTCTGGCACTTGAAAGCTTCAGACTAACGAATTAATTCTATTCAGTTAAAAGAGAGTAAGATTCATACCTGAAAAATAAAATGTTCGCGTAGTTGTACACCCTGTCACCTAAAAGCCCGAAAAACTCAGTAAGGTTAAGATGTAGCTTCACAATGACGAAGCCTTTCAAACTGCGTTATTTCGAGATGGAAGCTCTAATCTATAAAAAAAAGTAGTATAACCAGCTCAGCCCCATTTTTCGTGGATTTTTAATCTTTCTAACGCTTTAGAAGGTAACGTAGAGAGAGAGAGAAAAGAGCAATTTACTGAGAAACCATTCATCATCGGAAAATAAAAAGAGCAGGCAAACATCAAAGAAGCCTACGTTGACGTGGGAGTTTGCTTGAAAAAAAAAACGTTGCTTTGATAAAAGAGACAGTTGTGAAATAAACAAAAACATGTGATGGAGAACATATTGTGGATAGAGCATGACGAGTTTCATGGAGCTGTGATAGACTCACTTCGGTCATTGATCATCAGACCCAGCGGTGACCATTCAAAGGTGTCTTTTTCTCTTCATTGTCATCACCTCCGGAGACGGATAGGAATGCGACAACTGAAAGCATGTGACAGCTCCGTGTGCGTAGCTCAGTTATCCATTGCCACCTCAGCTCAGTGCGGTTCATTCGATCTCCTCAGCGCATCGTCACTTCTCATACCTGGAACACTATAACATCTATCCTGATGCTATGGCTGCTTTTCGACGAGGTTGGTCCTCAGTTGATAGCGTTATTGATTTAGTGACCTCTGTTCAGCATCAGAAAGCTCAGAAGCGGCTGTCGGTAGCTCTTTTCTTAGACGTGAAGGGTGCCTATGACAACGTGACCCACGAGGCTGTTCTCAATGCTCTTGAAGCAGCTGAACTTGGAGGTCGTGTCTTTCGATGGGTAAGAAGCTACCTCACAAAGAGATCCATGTTCATTCTAACTGAAGATGGGTCTACGAATAAGTATTTCACAAGTCGTGGGGTGCCACAAGGCAGTGTTTTGAGTCCAACTCTTTTCAAACTGGTTCTTGTGGGGCTCACCGAAATGCTGCCACAGACGGCTTATATATCTCTCTACGCTGACGATATCTGAATTTGGGCGTCCGGCGTGACACGGCCTCAAGTGCGCGCAAGAATACAGAAAGCGGCAACAATGACATCGACATACCTTCGCCAGCAAGGTTTGACTATCGCCACAGAAAAATGCGCAGCGGTGGCGTTTACACGCAAACCGATGTCTTTCTACTTATTGTGCATCGATGGCAGATAAATCCCTTATAAGAGCACTGATAGATTCTTAGGTGTCATAGTATATTGTGACCTAACCAGGAGCCCGCATGTCACATACCTGAAAAAAAAGCTCATTGGCATTGAGAATGTATTCAAGTTCGTCGCCGGAAAAGCATGGGGCCCATCCGTGAACTCCATGTTGTAGCTTTACACGGCCCTCTTTCTCGGAACTCTCCGGTACAGCGTTCCTGTCCTGTCCAATACGTGCAAGACTAACATCCGTGCACTGCAAAGCGTACAAGCCAAAGCACTTCGGACATGCCTTGGCCTTCCAAGATGCTCATCGACAGTGTCCACTATTGTTATTGCACAAAAAGAACCAGTCACAACGCATATCACTGTCGAGACGCTGAGAGCGCACATTCGGCATTTATCACGGCTACCGTCACATCATTTAGCGTGTTTGACAGCACAGAGGCCCCATTCTTCGTACTGCGGTGTCGTGACAAAACATCAGGACATACTACCGCCTGGTTTCAACCTTGCGATGCATCCAGCAACTGCGCCATAGAGTCTTCGTCAACCTGACGTGCGCTTATCAGTTCCTGGAATCTTTAAGAAGGCACGCTTGTCAACGCTAGCCCTGAAGCAATTGACTTTGCGTCTGTTGGACGAAAGGTACTTCGACCGCATACATGTTTACACCGATGGCTTCACAGATTCCAACAGCTCTACAGGAGCAGTGGTTGTTCCGTCTGAAAATGTGTTGCTTCAGTACAAGTTTTCTCACACCACGACGTCGACAACAACAGAGCTCGCAGCACTTCAAGGTGCAGTAAAGTACATTCTTCGCCAGCAACCTAACCAATGGGCCATCTTTTGCGACTTCAGGTCAGCCTTACAGTCCCTATGGTTTGTTATGCATGGGTTACATGAACAATCAGTATATCAGATAAGGCACGACTACCACGAAGCGCTCACAGAAGGTCACGATATTGTATTTCAGTGGTTGCCGAGTCATTGCAGAATCGTCGGCAATGACCGCGCGGATGAAGCTGCTCTATCGGCTCATGACCAAGACCAGCGCACGCCATACCACTCTTGAGAACGGACGCTGCAAGGCTACTACAATCACTTGCTCGCCGTATATCTCTCCTACAATGGAATACCCAGGGTTTCTCCAACACGCACCTGTATTCGATCGACCCAAACTTGCAACTTTGTTTGCCAGGCTCCCACGATGCGCTGAAACTTTACTGTGTCGAATGAGGTTGGGCGTGGCATTTACGAATTCGTACTCTCGTCTCCTTGGAATGGCGAGCACTTCGGCATGCAACACCTGTGCCTGCGAGGAAACACTTCAGCACATTCTATGTCATTGCCCAGCATACCAGACCAAACGACGTATTATGGAAGCCAAGCTCTGTCAGCTGGATTCATGGCCGCTTACAGAAGAGAAGATCCTGGGACCTTGGCCGACGACTTCCCATACGTGCAAAGCCACGAAAGCCCTCTTGTACTTTTTAAGGACCACCAGACTTCACGACCGCTTGTTAAAGAACTGTGCTAGACCGTGCTGTGTAGTCTCGAACTGACTATTCATGCTTCTCTTTCTTACTCCTCTTCTTTTCTATCTCTTTCCGTTCTACTATTCTCCTTTTCCCCCACCCCAAGTGTAGGGTAGCCAACCGAGCCAAGCTTGCTTAACCTCCCTGCCTTTCCTATCTATTTATTTCTCTCTCTCTCATAAACAGAAAAAAAGCAAACACATCAGAAATTTGACCATTGTGACCCTACAACGTGGCCACGCAGGCGAATCTACGCACTGCGTACATGTCTTTGATGTTGCGTTTGTAGTAGTTTTCATTAAGTGGATTTGTTTCTTTAGTTGACGTGAGTGTCTGCCTTGAGTGGGTGTTTCAAACAGCACACTTTTCCCAAGCCATCGGTAGCGACACGTTAAAGTTGAAACAATGTACGAGGTATATGAGAACGGCTAGAGGGAAATTGTGTGTCTTTGCTTGAAATGGGGTTCTTTGCAGTCAATCTCTGCAAGACACCATTTATCCCACGGGTATGTCTGTCTCTCTTTTTCTTTCTTCGCGTAGTGAGGAAAGCGTTCTACAGAAAACGGTTTGATTTGGACGACGGAATGGAACAGTAAACATAATAATAACAAAAGAAAGCACCTGAAGTCAGCCACAATATCACAGAGAGACTGTCCCCGTTAAATGGGCAACCCCCGAGAACTTGGAACGGGCGAGCTCTTTGACTGTCTCAGAAGATGTGCCTAGAAAAAAGTTACTGGTATTGACGCGCCTTGAATGTTACTCCGCAAGAGGAGCTTTCCATTGCTGAAGCAGCTCGGACTGAATCGCAAGGAAGGTTCAGGTGATCTTTTTTGTGATTGCTTTTTCACATATATTTGCGAGAGCGGTAAGAAAAACACGCTTGTTGGTGATGTTAATAATCTCAGCTGGTAAATCGCGAATATATATATATATATATATATATATATATATATATATATATATATATATATATATATATATATATATCCGTTCAAAAGGTTCCTAGAACACGTTTACGTACCTAGTTTTAAACTCGTGTTTGCGGGAAGCGCCAAATTGGGCTACACGGGGACAGCAAAAAAAGAAGAAACAAAGGTACAAAGGTCCCTGCGTACATTATTTTGTGCTTCTCACAATTAAGGATCCATACCCACTCCCGATCTACATGTTTGTTTAGTTTTAAACGCAATTGAAGAAAGGGACCATTGTGGTGTACCGCAAATAAAAGTGTGACATTGTTCACAGTTGATAACGGGCGGAGTTGTCTCGTTCTGCAAAGAGCATGAACTTTCCCTCCTTCAGACAGACAGACAAAGAAGGCGGATTTGTGGCTATGCCTACTTCCTGCGTCCTGGACAAAATCAGGGATGCTAATACGAAGAATTTTCTGCCTACAAATGGCAAAGTGTCAAAGGTAAAAAGCCGTGCTTTTGAGTTGTGCAAAAGACTTAGTTTATACAATCTTGCGAAATTAGTGTCCGAAAACACAGGTGCTACACTACCTTGGAAGACATTTTTAGTGTAGTATAGATGTACCAAATTGAGCTCTTCGGAACATACTCATCACGGTTCGCACGATAAAGAACATGAAAAATGAGGGAGTACACGGCACTTAATGGGGAAAAATGTGACATATATAAACAGGAATAAAGGTACTAAAAGAGGGGCAGGGTTCATAACATTGTATTTGGTGTCTTCCCATAGGTCAATATATGCCCCGTTCTTTTCATTAAACTTTCAGTTGTTAGCGCTTGTGTCACGTACAGCCGCGGCCCCGTTTGTAGATAATGCGCGAGCAGCCAGTTCTTTCTTTGTGGTGCAAAAACTCAAGGCAGTATTTCATTTTTTTTTTGTTTCGAGGCCTCTGATGTGGGCAGCCTTACAGATAAGCCGCAAACGCTTCTGATTCAGCACTTCAGAGCCCGAAACTGCCTCGAGGTTTCGCCCCTCAGAGCAAGGATTGGCTTCTCACGTGCTATAGACAGACTTGGTTTTGGCTGTACTCTTTTGTTTTTATGTCCTTTTTTTTGCGCTGACCGTCATAATTTTCTCAGTGTATTGACACAAGAAATCGACATACCGTTTAGGTCAACTTGGCAGTTTTACGTGAGTCGCTATGTGTTGAGCAATTTAGCGCTAGTTAGCGCTAGTAGATGTATTCGCCACAAAAAAACTCCTGTAACGTCATACATTTCTTCAGCAGCATGAATTGCACGGGTTGTCATGAACGCCGGTAACGTAGAAGCCCAATGTTAATCAATGCTATACTTCTGGCTTACCTGTAACCAACTTCGGGTCACCTTTAGAATTTTGCCTTCCTATCAGCTATGCCTCTTATAGTAATGATTCTTTTTATTCAAAGAAAGGGGATTTCTATCGGCTCTTGCGTTACGGCTGTTCTGTGTAGCAAATGTTTGGCGTCTATTGACCATGCTTTGGCAAGTGTTATTGACCAAGGCAAAGGTCATGAGAATTTGAGATATCAGGACAATTTTATTGTAGTTTCAACTTTTACTAACGCAGTAAGCCACTCGATCGAGGCAGATCTAGTTTTGTAGGCTATTTTGATTGACAAAACGAAAAGGCTTGTGTTTTATTTATGACCTTCCCAATGACTGGAGCTTGAGTTTTTAGACATTAACTCGACTCAGTCATGTGTTTTGGAAGTTCAGCCTTAGAATGAGGAAACACTTCTTTCATGTAATTTTACGCTTTTGAACGTAAAAGCTATCTATCTATCTATCTATCTATCTATCTATCTATCTATCTATCTATCTATCTATCTATCTATCTATCTATCTATCTATCTATCTATCTATCTATCTATCTATCTATCTATCTATCTATCTATCTATCTATCTATCTATCTATCTATCTATCTATCTAGCTAGCTAGCTAGCTAGCTAGCTGCCTACGTCGGGGTGCTCTCGTGATCATCAACCCCTTCACTTGGGGTAAACCAAAATTAGTATAAGAGAATGAGATGCTTTGACGAATACTACTCGCTGGTCATGAAATGAATATTGTCACAATCCCGTTGCGCATGTTACCAAACACTTTCTGCCAAACAGTGGCACATACCCGCAGGCGGAAATGTGCCACTTGTATGGGGGTATGTGTCACAGTTTATATCTACAAAGAAACGGCGAAACAGGCAGGGGTACTTTGAACGCGTGACAGTAAAGAAAAAGCTAACATCTGCAGCGTTGACCAGACGGATGCAAAGAATAAATGTCAGGGCCATGGTAGTCTAATGGGTGAGGCACTCGACCTCCTGCTCGTGAAATTATTGCTAAATAGTTCAACAATTTATGCTTTACCTAAATTCACCAGTTATAATTTCAAAAAGTTCTCGATATAATACATTTAACTAAAATGAGGTAATTGTTTGCAGACATGCCGGGCTATATCCGACAGTTTTTACTGCCATGGCTTTAGATTGTCTACTTTTTGGTGAGTCTCTTCAATTCTGTGGCAATTTCTCGTTGTTTTTTATGGAGTAATCTTGACGTGAGAACCGCCTGTGTTCACCCAAGGATTGATCTTAAGGATCATGCACTACGCCACTGTGTAAGATCTTTTTTCGAAAATTTAAGGTCACGACAAAAGAACAACCTGGAAACCTGGAATTCATACGTTTTTGAAGGCTTTTTACACCACATTGCCTATCTGACAGGTCTACTGCTGCTACTAGGTACAGGTCAATGTTGTGCACAAGCATGGCAAAATAGCATTGCTCAATATTACAAGAAACATGCGGTCGTTATGGCGGATACTTTGTCTGCTAAGAATTTCGCATTTGCATGCCTTGTTTTTTTTTTGAAAACATTCACTCACTGAAAGGTGTTTTTTCACGCAATACGGAGAAAAAAACAACTATGCGAAACCTAATACTAGTCGAGTAGGGAAGCACTACGTCAAACAGATCAAAGGAAAAGTACTTGGGCCATTTCTCAGTTAATGCAAATGTTTCCCACTGTCTTCTTTTCTCTGGGTCATACATAAACGGAACTTTTTTTTTCTACTGGAGCACTCATCGTGCGCATAAAGCAGCACAATTTTCTGGGTGAATCATTGGTGGTCAAGCGAGAGAGAGAGATAGAATAAAATGAGGGAAAGGCAGGGAGGTTAACCAGAAAATGGAGCATCCCGTTTGCTACCCTGCACTAGGGGAAGGGGGAATGGGGAAGAAAGATTGGAAAGAAAGTGAAGAGGAAAATAGACGCGCCCGAAAAAAAAAAGTGGGGGGGGGGGGTGGAGCTGGGGTGCTACAGTCTATACAATAGGTCACTGCCACGCAAAAAGTTCAGTAAGGCCTTCACTGATTTTCTGTGAGCACACAAATCATGTCGTCTTTCCAGCACTGATTGCTCAGACAAAGGTCTGTCGTCAAGGCGAGCTAACGCAGCAGCTAGTTGCCGTCTTTGCACGCTGTAACGAGGGCAGTGACAGAGAACATGCACTATAGTTTCATCGCTGCCGCAATGACCGCAAGCAGCACTGTCTTCCATGCCGATTCGGAAGGCGAAAGCTTTGGTGAAGGCGACACCAAGCCATAGTCGGCAAAGCACCGTTGTCTCGAGTCAGGAGAGTCCAGACGGAGGCCGGAGTCGACGAGACGTGTCCAGTCTACGCAGTCGCGTGTGCCATGAGCACTCGGTGTTCCACAGGGATTTTAATTCTGCATTAGCGATTTTTCGAATGGTCATTGCAGCATCAGTCCTTGAAAATGGTATGGATTTTTCTTCACCATCTTCGTGTGCTGATCGAGCAGCTGCATCGGCATGTTCGTTGCCCAATATGCCGCAGTGACTTGGAAGCCACTGAAACGTGATTCTGTGTCCTTCGTCGAAGAGGTGGTGAAGCAGCTCTCTAATTTCCAGCACTAGTTGTTCATGAGGTCTCCGGCGTAAGGCGAATATCAAACACTGTAGTGCTGCCTTAGAGTCCGTGAACACGCTCCATTTCTTGGCTTCTTGGTGTTTAATGACTTGAATTGCGCTGCGTAGAGCAGCAAGTTCCGCAGCTGTCGATGATGTCTGGTGGGATAAACGAAACTTCACCGTTGTCGCTGTTGCAGGAAAGATCACCGACCCTGCAGACCCATCCACTTTAGTTGAAGCGTCAGTATATAGATGAGTATGCTCACTGTATTTCTCATATAACAAGAGAAGAGAAAGCTGCTTTAGCGCTAGAGACGAGAGCCGGGCTTTTGACCCTATGCCTGGAACCGTGAGTTCAACATGTGCATAAGTCATACTCCATGGGGGAGTTGAAATTCTGGGTGGAGTTGTATATCCCGTAGGAATGCGTGTGCGATATGACAAGACTGTCTGGCAAAATGAGGCACGAGGTCGGGCTTCTGGCAGTGAAGCTAGATGATGGGCAGGAGCACGAGTAAGATGCCTCACGTGTGCTCTCAGCACTTCCATCATGATATGCGTCTTTAGCGGGTAGTCATTAGCGATCTCGATTGTCTCAGCTGTTGATGAACATCGCGGTAGCCCCAGACAAACTCGAAGAGCCATGGCCTGTATGCTTTCGAGAGTCCGAATGTTGGTTCTACAGGTGTTGGTCAACACAGGCAAACTGTAGCACAAATAGCCAAAAAAAGCGTCTTGTACAATTGCATCATTGCATGTACTGAAGTCCCCCAGGTTTTTCCTCCGAGATACTTGAATAAGTTAGCAATTTCTGTCAGCCTCTTCTTCAATGGGCCACATGTGGGCCCCAGCAGAGGTCTCTATTAATGAATACGCCTAGAAATGTGTGCGTCCTGACATATGGTATGACTTGGCCATCAATTGATATAGCGTATGGTGTCATTGGCTTTCGACTAAAAGCAATCAATGCACATTTCGCTGGCGAGATTTTCGGACCCTGGTCCTTGAGGTACACTGATACCAACGTCACAGCTTTCTGAAGTCTTGTGCGTACCTGAGGTCTTGTCACGCCAGATGTCCAGACGCAGATGTCGTCAGCGTACATGGATAACTTGACCACACTTGGTAGTCGTTCTACAAGACCAATGAGAACGAGGTTGAAGCGGGTTGGACTCAAGACTCCACCTTGCGGGACTCCACGATGCGTTGGGTGTTGGGAAGTTGGACCATCTGCAGTGTTCACAAACAAGGTCCGCCCTTGTAAATAACTGCGTGTCTAACAATACAGTTGGCCGCCTAGGCCCACTGACTCAATGACTTCGAGGATGGCGTCATGTAGAACGTTGTCGTATGCTCCTTTTACGTCAAGGAACATGGCTGCAGACAGTCGTTTACCTGCCTTTTGTTGCTGGACATATGTGACGAGATCTATAACATTGTCGATCAAACATCAGTGACGGCGAAAACCAGCCATGGCGTTCGGATATATCTCATAGTATTCCAGGTACCATTCAAGCCTGGCCAAGATCAATCTCTCCATTACCTTTCCTACGCAACTTGAGAGTGCGATCGGTCGGTAAGAGGCAATGTCCAGGGGAGATTTGCCAGGCTTACTGGCAAATCTCCCCTGGATGTTGGTGGTGATGGTCTCTACTGGATGTTGATGGTGGTGTAGACCGAAGTGGTGCATGAATATCACCATGACTGGAGCGCTTCCGTCGGTGGCGACGTCGACGCCGGATTTTCTGTGAAGCTTCTCTATGGGTGGAGTTATCCCTGACCATTTCTTTCAGGATACCCATTTCTTTCTTGAGTCTTGGGCATTCCTTAGACATGGCCTCATACGTACCTCGACAATTGCCACACCTATAAGTTGTTGCACAACAGGTGCCTACCGTGTGCGCCTCCGCGCACCGGGTGCATACGGTAGAGTTCGCACAGACGCCCTTGACATGACCGATCTTGAAACACTTGTGGCACTGAAGCGGCTTTGGGACAAAATGCCGTACCACATGCCGGAAATGTCCCACCTTGACGTGCGTAGGGATTGAGTCGCCCTCAAAGACTATCTTGATTGATTTGTTGGGTTTAACGTCCCAAAACCACCATATGATTATGAGAGACGCCGTAGTGGAGGGCTCCGGGAATTTCCACCACCTGGGGTTCTTTAACGTGCACCCAAATCTGAGCACACGGGCCTACAACGTTTCCGCCTCCATCGCTAATGCAGCCGCCGCAGCCGGGATTTGATCCCGCGACCTGCGGGTCAGCAGCCGAGTACCTTAGCCACTAGACCACCGTGGCGGGGTCAAAGACTATCTTAACGCAGCTTCTGTTCCCGAGGCGGCTTATATGCTTAATGACCACTTCTTCGTACGCCGGTTTTATCAGAATGGGTAGATGCGTGTTTGGGATTGCCAAGTCAATGTCGTAAATGACACCTGCAGTGCAGGTCCCAGTCATCGGTACGACCGCTCGTACTTTGACATCTCCAAACACTATCCTCATTCGAAGCTTCTCCAGCGTGTCTGCATGTGTTGTGTCAACAGCTAAAACGTTCGTACGTGTGTTTAGCCGGACCTTTTTGATTTCATTCTGTGCTATTCCCTCAAGAACATTGAAAATGGCTTGCCTGTTCAATTTTCGAAAGCTGGCGGAAGGATCCACGGGCATGAAGAGAATGGTATGCGGCCAGCGTTCACTCCTTGCCTTCACGGTTGACGCGCTTGCTGGTGATGACGTCTTGATGAGCCTCCTTTTGGCCTTGCGGCTCATCACAGACACGAAGCTGCCATCTGATGAGTCGTCGCCGTCGACTGAGTAGATGTCCGTGTCTTCACTGGAGCTGCACCAAGAGCCTCGTTTCTTTGCGGATCTTACAAATGTTGAGCTGTAGCCAGACGGGCCAGCAGTTCGTTCTTTGTCCATGGGCACGAGAACAGGAGCATCTCTTGAGCCGTCGCTGGTGATGGACCATGAGCCTTGAGCCACAGAAGAACTTGAGGGCGCCGACATTTGACCACGTGGGCCTGCAAAAGTCGCCGCTGCCATCGCCACAAGGCGGGACGCAGAGACCGTCCCAGGAATCGTGGAATATATAATGAAAAACAGTTAGTAGTGACAGACGCGTTCTATCACTAAGTAACTTCATCGTCGTCCCATCGGTAGTCAAGCGAGAATTCGTGTTCAATTAGCAGCTGATGCTATAATTCAAAAGATAAAAATAAAGCAGAAGATAACGTCCACTTTTCATAATAGACTTAGACCAATATTTATACTTCTTGCGCCAATTTTGGGTCTTGCTTTTTCGACGTGTCATGTCATCATCCCATTTCATCCCATATTCTACTATTCTCCACTAATAAATACTACGCATATGAGAGGAGAGTTTGTCGGTACTACCTAAAAGCAGTGTTCGGTTTAGCAACGGTGCCAGAATGACCACCAAATTTCGCTAATGCGCTCGAGTTTCATATCTGAAGCCACAGACGCGAGCATTTATCTCTACAGTAAATTCACCTATTTTTTTAAGTATGGCTTTCTGGTCCAAGTTTTCCTAATGACGCCAGTTCCTACAGTAACGCCATTCCGTTACTTTTCATGTTATCTTGTTTGAAAGAACTATTCATTTTTATCATGACAGTTTTTCTGAATAACTCGGGTTACCGCTCAGGACCAGCAAAAATTAAACAAAATGAAATGTTTCTTAGAGGTTTAATACGGTATCACATATATAGTATATAATAAAATACTTTTTAATAAATGTCAACAGACCTTCAGGCCTACAACAACTAGTCCCAATTTCAGTGAGCAAAGTGCAAGAATCATGAACTATTCAGCGGTGGCAAGAGGAGGGAGGGGAGATGGTTGTATAGCACGGCCGTATTAAACCGAAGGCACTACCTTGTTGCTAAATGCGGAGCGAAGTTCCAGTATGACATCACAACAGGAAATATCTAGAGCAGCTTCGCAATTCTCGTGCAAATACAAGCACTGGAAACTCGGACAGAAATATAGTATTCGATGGCAGCCACCACCAAATGGCCTACGAAAAAAGAAGAGCCGACATCGAGTTGTTTATCAGCTGCCAGAGGTCTTCCACAGCTTTATCGAATAAGGCGCTCGGTCCGATTCTTCTCCAACGCCTCGTGCGCGCGACCGGCGCATTTTTAGGGTCTCGGTGGGGCCATTTCGCCCGAGTGGCTTCTATGCTGATGCGATGACCCCGGGCACGCCCATGCATCTCCGCTGCACCCCGTATGAGCTTCGATCGCTTCATGACAAAAAAGAAAATTTATGCGGGCCCGAATCAAGAACGGTTCTTTTGTTGTTGTATGTTTGTTAAATTTCTTCAGTGTTGTTTAAGAATAATTTTGGCCGTATGCTGCACTGCCCATATACAAACCCTATAGGCATGGGAGGACGGTTACAAATCGAAAGTATAACGAAAATAACAAAAATAAAAATATTCCATTAAAATATCTATTTTGCCTTTGAAGGATCCACGCCACATCTTTAATACTGTAAATACTCGTTCAATAGGTTTGTAATAACATAATCTGGGATTTCGCGTCCCCAAACTACCACGCTATTACGAGACATCCTAGTGGTGGGCTCTGGAAGTTTTGATCATCTGCACGGCGTTCTTTAGCATGCAATGACATCATACAGTACAGGGGCCTCTATTATTTCGCGTTTATCTAAAACTGACCGCAGCGGCCGCGAGAGAACCCGTGACCTTGGAGTCAGCAGCAGAGCCCCCTAGCCATTGATCCACCGAGGTGGACAATTCAATAGGTTCATGTTCGCTTGATCAGCTTTGTATGCTTCTGAAGTAATGTAGCAAACTGAGCTAGTTGAAGCATGCCGATCAATTTTTGTGCACTGATGATGATGAGACTTGTTTGTTTAGCCTGCACAAGGTGTTTTTGTTTTTTTATGACTCTTTGTAGTTTGAAGCACCAGTTTTTCAGCGCCAGCCAGATCCAGCCATTCACTAACATCTCCTCTAGCCTTTCCTAACTCTCGCCCATCATCTAACCTTCGTGTGCGTTTTGCGTTCATGGGGGAGCGAACCCTTTATGTAGGGCCTCACGACACAAATCAGCTGAAGCAATGTTTTGTTCAGTTGTGTACAGTTGCGTGGGAAAGCGTCTTACATTACTCTTGTTCACTATGCTGGTGGTGAAGTTTAGTTTTGTACGAGACATGGTGTTTTGAGATAGCGTGTCGTTGTTCGTGGTGCTATTCGAAGAACGAATGGAGGTGCATTACGTCAATGCTGCTGCGTGCAGATGCCCTACGAGCACTGGGAGGTGGCGGTCGCATTGCTTCGAGCCACAAAGAAGTAGTACGAAAGAACAAATCTGACTGACGCGTGGTATTGAAAAGGGAGGAGGAAGAGGAGAAAGACTTTATTTAACCCAAAAGAAAATGTGCGGTGCATGGTGGAGTTGGCAAAGCAGCATTACCCGGTGTAGGTCTCCGCTAGCCTGTTGGCCCAATCCAGGATTTGGTCCTGAACCTTGGGCGCCACGCTGTACAAAACAGCCTACCACTGCTCTTTACTAATAATGTGGATAGATTTAGGTTGTGGCTTACGAGTACAACCCCACAAGGTATGGTCTTGATAAGCTCTTTGTTGGCAGAAAATTCATAAAGATGAGGGGTACTGGGAAAGCGCGCCTGTCGTATATCACCGTGGGAAAGCGCTCGGACGCAGGCGTAACGCAAGCAACCCTGCCATTTGTGGGGCGTCAAGACCACTTGCTGAACTAAGGTGGACCGACGGCTCCTATGGAGCAGCAAGCGTTTGCACTGGTAATGAAGGAAATAGAGGAGGCATTTTTTGAAGCATTGTGCTTGTGCGTACAATAATGTCCTGACTTTTCTTTAGTTTCTACGGTGAAACTAGGCTGTCTAAAGGAGGCCAAGTTTACCTCAAGATCCTAATTGCCACTTTTATGTCTAGGGCTTCCTCACAGTTTAACTAGAAACAAATTTTATTCAATTAAAGAAAGGCGCAAGCTCTACAGTCACGAGCAAGACGAGTTCAGTTGCTGGCAATACTCGAGCAATGCTTTTTTCATTACGTAAAGCTTCTGTGCCTTTGAGCCGTGACACCTCCCGATAATGAAAAACGAATATCCCGTAGATCTCCATGAAGGACGCAAGCAAAGCTGAGAGCAATCGTACTTTTCTTTAAATAACTTTTTTTGAATAAAAGTGCTAGCGAACATGGAAAGCTGGAGTTACGTGTAATAAAATGAATCTGTGCTGACATATGTTGCTGACAGTCTGATATAATAAACCACTTTAATGAACTGCTGTTCATGAGCTCTCCTGTAGACATTAGCGAAATAACAAATCATCTGTGCACTAAAAGGCGTGTGCGTGTGTTTGTTAGCGTTCCAACAAAATTTTATAACCTGAAAATCTCTACTCGCATTACCAAAGGTAAAATATACTTATCATAAAAATCTGATACTTTCCAACACTGATATCTCAAAAAGTGACCCCATTATAATACCTAAGCTTGTCGCTAAATTAAAGTGTTGCTTATTTGAATAACAACGCCGTGTTTTATACAGCTACTTAGGTTTCTTCCTAGCTGTGTGCAGGGCGTGTCAGCTATAGAAGGGCCTTGTCTGCACAGATGCGTGAGGCCATTTGCATAGCATACCCGTTGCAGTCGTCGCGAGAACCAACACAGCATTCTCTATCGTGGACCAGCGGAGACGAGAAAGAGCCACAATTCCAAGGTGCCACAGCTAAAGTGCGCAGCGATTGCGATCGTTTGCCGCAAAGTCTCCAGCTTCCACATCATGTCATGCCCTTATACATTTTTTCCTTTCTACCCGCCAGTTTCAGAACCCCTCCCCCTAAATTCATCGACACTCGTCCATTGGGCGGGCATCCGTTTTCATATTTTTCCACGTTTTGCCTCATCCTGCTTAAAGTTTCCCGCCCTATACTTCAGGCCGCTTGATCAAGTGGGCCTACCGCTCTGTTTTTCGATGCCCTGAATTTTGCGATCGAGCGATTTTTCATGCCAATGGGTGGGAATTGTCCAGAACAAGCACGTAAAATATAAACAAAAGGTGTTGTATATTTACGTGACAAAAGCACGATGACGTACGAGGCACACTGTAGGGGTCAGGGGGTCAGGGGGGGGGGGGGAGGGGGGTGTCTTCAGAATTTTCGATCTCAGCACATGTGTCTCTTCCTTTCGTTCCTATCGATATGAAACCGCCACGACTGAAGTCCAACTTGCCTCCTTCAGGTCAGCAGCCGAGTACAGTAACCACAGTATCTCCTTGTCATCACCAAAAATAAGTAAATTAGAAACTAGTCATAACATTTTTCTCCTTCCACGTAATGTGCAGAAGGATAGGATCCTGGGAAAAATGAACACATTCCTATAAAAGCTTTTATCCTCCCTTAAGTTGAGAATCAGCGTAGTAGCGTACAGAGACAAAAGAGATAAAGAGGAAGGTCGGTAAGTTGATTAGATATTAGCATCCAATTTCCTACTCAGCCATTATTAGTGTATTTTTGGTTTATACTACAATACATGACAGTAATAGTATACTTTTAGCTCTATTCACAGAAGCAGACCATGCTATCTTCCAAAATTGAATTTGGCAAAACTAAATAGTGTGGATAGACATTCAAAATCACTTGCAAAACCTTTAGGCCTTTTCAACAGAAACGTTTTAAACTATCAATGTGCGCGCACTAGTACAGCTCTTGCAAGAATCGGGAATAAAATATATACACTGATCATTACGAATAAATATTTCGCATTGTTAACTATAGTCAAATACATTTGGTCACATCGCGCGTTTTCGTGTGTTTCTTGTGTTTCGTGACAGCCGGCTTTGAAGTATGGCAACTGACGAGAGACCCTTGGAAAATTGCCTTGATGAACTTTTCAGTAGTGCAAAAACATTTCTTGTGTGGACGTGATCTGTATGTGTGAACACGAATTAAAGCGCATTTTAGAGCAAGTCGATGCACGGAATAATAAATACTGAAGGCACCAAGGGACGAGAACACGAAAAAAAACGATGTGTGAAGGCTGATGGCGTGTGAACATTGTTGTTTTGGCAATGGACATCTTGATACGCAAATTTTTTTCACCTTATGCAATTGACCACTTAACAATAAAAACTCTCACGCAAAATAAATTAGGAATAAGCGGAGCCATACTTAAGCATTAACCTGTTCGTGCATACACCTAATGAAACATTTTTTTTGAAATGTAACTCTATGGGCCCCTTATGCACACAACTAATACGACCAGATGGCGAATTCTATTTTACTTTTCTTCTCAGTGGGCGTGCTGTTGCTCCGCCACCACCCTTCGAAATATTCTTGAACTTAATGGGGTTTTTCATTGCCTCCATGATGAGCTTTCCCTTGGCAAATCTACTAATCATGGAATTACATCATCATGTGACGTCACGATGACCTCAGAGTTACATAAAAATTTTGATTTGTGACGTCGTGATTATGTCGTAGTGTCAGTAATCATGCGATAAGTTTTTATAGACGCTGATGGGAGAACATCGATACGGAACTCCGGTCAACTTTCGCTTTTGATGAAGCATCTAAGGCTTGCACCTTTAAAAAAAAACAACTAGATATCGTTCTACAAACAAGCACGTATATCTTTGAAATTTGTTTGCTTTGCTTCCTGTAATTCAAAAATTGGGTAAAACAGAAAGTATGCCTCGAAAGTTTCTCAATCGCGGAAGTGACGAGGCCGCTAGCACACCGCGAAGACGCTTGACTGTTGTCGTGAAATAACCACCCCTGTTTGCATGCCGGTTACGTCGCTCACCACATAAGCACTCGCGGCCATCCAAGGGTGTCCGTGTGGAATCTTTAAAGCGATTTATGTTGCGGCCACGGACAGTACTCGCCCTGGGGCTCAACACAAACAGCGTGGAGATAATTCAGCTTTCGCTGTCTCCTCATCGTTCTCTTTCGTGTTGGGCATGCGACATTCTGTCTAGGGAAAAAAATGTGGAGTGAGGAGTAAGTTTTCAACAGCCTGAAACACGTCATGATGGCTTTTGCCTGAATACAGCCAGGGGATGTACTCTGTGATCTTACTGCATGTTAAGAACTCAAGGGGGCGGAAATTATTCAATGCTATTTATTACGACGTCTCTGAGCCCCAATCACTTCGAGAACTTAGAATTGTGATTTACGTATATTAGTACTTAAAATGTACGTATTAAAGTGCATGGCATACATTTCTGATCTAGCATTTAGTTCAGTTAATACAAATAACCTTTAAAAAGTAATTTTTGTGTTGAATATCATATTTCTCAAAACCGTAGATCCCATAAACTAATCAATCAATTAGGCAATGTTTAGAGTGTTTCTTCATATCGAGGTCACAGAATCCATAGTTCCCTATAAATGCAATAGAGGAAAATGCAATATGGCAGTAATGTATATGCGAGCAGCAAACCAAGATGCTGCAGGCAGCATGAGAAAAATGGGTAGATCACAGCTTTTTCTTAACTTTACTCATTTGGCTCCAGTTAGCTTCATGTGGTTTCCATCTGCTTTGTCGCAAGACAAAACTGAGCAAAAGTTCAGTAGTTCCACGTCACCATCTTGAATTTTTGGGGCTCACTAAGAGAATCAGCTCATTAAGTTCACAATTGTATTTTCTTTGCCTCGTGACAAAACTATAAACACGACAATAAACGGGGTTCCAAGCGCGTGGAAGCTGCGATCACGAAGGCTAGCAAATGCGAGTGCTACCCATGATTCCCATGGTGGCAGAACAATCGCACCACCAGAGTTCGTTTTAGTAATATTGTAGCAACCTCAATGGCATGATTTGCTCCTGTCAATGCCGGTCTTAATTTAGAGGGGTGAAATCAAACGACACCAATGTAGTTAGAATTACTTAAGCACTAAAGCATCTATAGCAGTCAAATCTATTGTGAGATCCTTCACTACATGCGTCGTAATTATATTCTCGTGTTTATGCGAAAACTTTGTAATTGTGCTATATGTTCGCTATAGTGACTACAGATCCACAGTTTCAATTAGTCAGGCCACCTAAAACTTCTCTCATACAAGTGACGCGTAAGAAAAAAAACGACACCTGCGCCTAAGGCAATGCACATTCACAGCGAAAGCTAGAAAAGCGGCCTTTCAGAGCCTTTTTTAAATACTCATTGGGTAACTACTGCAAGCACACTTGCTTGCTACCCACTAGGACATTAATAATAAACGTTTGGGTAATAGGCTGGCATTCGCTATGCAATTTTTCGTCATTCTTCTGAGAAGCATTCACTAAACACTTGCAAGAAATTTTGTGCCAATTGTTCATGATATCGCTGACGACGATAAGGAATTATGCCTGAAGTGGGTATGCACCACAGTCAATAGGTGAACAAAAACAAGCTTAAGTAATGGGTTGGAGCATTGTACGACCCACTCATTTCGCTATTCGCATTGTGCGATGACTAGTTGTTTTTTCACTGTTTTAAAACGCTTTTTAAGTCGTATTAATGCGATTGCTTTCCCGACATCAAGCCGACCTAAGGCTGGTCTGCCAACAAGTCCCGAGCGAAAAACTGGAAACCATAGACCATGTATTCTCACATTGTTGAGAAGGAGTATACTTTTGGGACGTACTTCAAAGGACGATAAAGAAGGAATTTCCTTTAAATTCTTGTGGTACAAGATTTCTTCCAATAGTTGACGAAGATGGAATGCCTTTTGATTTGGTTATGCAAAGTGGCCTTCTCTGTTCATGGCAGGCCCGTATGGCGGATTTTATTGCGATAAGGATGCATGGCCTGCACGAATGTATCTTCGTGAATGTACGACCACGCTTGTTGAACTGCAGAAAACTCAGGAGATTGTACCTGAGTGGCTGCCGAGGCTGGAGCCCTAGGCAGCACATAAGAAATTTCAGTTTGGGTCGCACTGTTTTTGCTTGTGGTTTAATGTGCGCGTCTATGAACAGGCAATAAAGCAAAAAAAAAGCGTTGTGCCTCAGTTGTAGAATACTGCGCTGGCACCCATCGGACCCGGGTTCGAGCCCCACTGTGTCATTGGCTCTAGGGTTTTTTTTTCTAATTTCGTGCTATGTCTCAAGTATGCGACGTAGCATAACTCCGAATGATGTGGAAAGATAGTTACTCATATAAAAATTTATTTCAGATCTTTGAGCTCTTTATCTCGTCATTTCGGACAAGAATGTCTGGAACGTAAGAGCAAAATGCAGATCTGCTTTCTATGATGGGACAGAAGCACGCGAGTTTACACACTAAAAACGAGTATTAGCAAAAACATTACGCACTGTCACTATGCACATTATCTGTGCTGCGCTTAGCCAAAGATCAGGTTTTTTAATCACTATTGCATTTCATTCATTTACTTCTATAAGAATATATTTACATTGACTGAAATGCGGCAAATACGAACATGCTTATAATAACGGTTTCCATTCTTGTAAGCCAAAATTAAACAAATATTTCAGAAGTGCCCCTTTTTATGTTATGACTATATGCCGTCTTTCTCTTCAAAGAACCTTTCTTGATTTTGTTAGAACATGTTTCATTAAACTAGAACTCCGATTAAAAAGCCTACTGTAAATTGAGAATCCTCCTCTTACACAGCCATCTCTTTCTCTCGCGGAGGATAAAAGCAAATACATGGCACATTGTTTTTCTATATGCTCGCTGCGCTGTTTTCTAATCAAACTTCGTTCGGTCCAGCTTTACGAAAAAAGCTTAAAATTTCCAGAAGGTACAATAGAACTTAAACGATTCAGAGTGTACTTAAGGATATGGTTATAAGTTCGCATCTCCTTTTCGATTTTTCTGGAGCATCGATGGACTCATGAAGGAAAGGAGGCTGAGAAGCGGGAGGGGAGCATCAGTCGTTTGGGGAGCGAACAAAGTTAAATTAGTCAATTAAGGGTGGTGAGCACCAAAGACTGCCGAGCACGGAGCAGAGAGCCATTCTTCAAAAGTCTTACCCCCCCCCCCTCCCTCCCTTTGGCCACTCTTCTGGGACAGAGAGAAGAAAATCTCTCAGACTGTCTTCCCCAATGCATCCCCAATCCTTGCCACCATTTGATATGAGTGATTTTTTTTTTGTTTCTATGAGTTCTGAAGCTATTTTTCTTGCTTTTACTTTATCCATACAAGGTTCCAAGTGTTTTTCTCAATCACTTTTATTCATGACATCCCGCGTCACTGAGCGCACCTTCCTTCTGTTCCACATTTGTTGCTTTACGATGAAGCACCTACAATACTTCAGCTGCCTAAATCTTCATGTTAAAGCGACAAGAGTATTAGCATAGCAGGTGCCCTCTAACGACTTCCACAAATCTTAAAAGCACTAGCGGTTTAACTGCAGTGCATGTTAAAAACGTGTGAACAAATTTATTTATTTATTTATTCAATACTGCAGATTCGAGGTCCAAGCAGGGTGGTAATACACATACAAATAAAATAATTGCGAAACGAAACAATAAAGGGCAAAGAAGCTTGTTTGGTAGGTTAGTTCATTGATCACATGTATTAGTAAGACAGTTCCATTCACATATAGTTCTTGGAAAGTACGAATACTTCAGTAGGTCTGTGCGAGCAAAATATGGGATCAAGGCCTTTGGGTGGTGGTGTCGGGTGGGCCGGCTACTAAGGGGTGTCAAATACGGGGATGGGTCTAGAGCTATTTTTTTGTACGAAGTTGATCAATGAATTCTAATCTAGCTTTCTGTGTTCGCATCTGCAGTAAGTGAATGTTGTTGGCTAGCATTAAATTTGAGGGTGAGTCTAACTTAGAGTACTTGTTGAATATAAATCTAACAGCTTTTCTTTGAATACGCTCAAGAGTGTGTATATTACGTTTTGTATAAGGATCCCATACTATGCTCGCGTACTCAAGTTTTGGCCGAACAAGGGCTGTGTAACAAAGTAGTTTAAGATTCGTGGGAGCACTTTGAAGTTTATGTTTAAGGAGAATGACTAACACAAAGAAGGTAAGCAAAAACAGATAAAGACAGTACAGGCCAGTGTTTGTTTTTTTTAATTCTGATCACGTTTTAGTTCAGCTCCCGACAAGAAGACGTTCATGTTCTTCAGATCCGCGCTTGGCTTGATAAGTATGTTACGCCCCGAATTTTTTGTTTGCTTTGTTGTTTTCTGTTTCCCGTAGCTCTTGCGATTTTTTTTATGTTAGACTGAAGATTCTCTCTCACTTTTTATTTCTTTTATAAAAGGGGGCGTCAACACTAAAAGGAACTAACTAATGAAAGATTTGACCATCCATCTTTGATATTACGGCTACGCGCTCTTCGATAGATAGCTTCACTGTAACATTCATTATTGTACATGTATCACCTTCTGATTGGACAACCTGCATGAAAATAAATTGATTACGAGCGCCAATTTTCGAAGACGAAGCATTTTTATAATGTACGTATGGGGCGATTGAAAGCTCGGACCACTTGAAAAATATTGCCTACTTACATTACACAAGTATGCTCTCATGCGTACTCTGTTCAACTATACGTGACCGTTTTCGTTTCGAAACTGATGTGATTTGATTACTGGAATTATTTGCTGTAGGTACTGAACTATTTGACATTATTATTGGAGTAGGTATACCAACTCCAAATGCCCGGAATTCGAGCACAAAACTGATGCTAAAATGCAACCCGAGAAATATCAACTTCTCGTTCGACTGAAAGGTCAACCAGCAATGAAGACATAAATGTATTAGGCAACAATACTAAGTGAGCTTATTAGAGTGATAGTTATGCAAAAAGCTTTAATTTTGCTCTTAGAAATAACTGAAAGAATTTTACGCAAAGCATATTGTCACTCATATACTAAAAATGCGACCCACTCCCTAACAGAAATCAGCATTAAAATGGAGAACTATATTGTGCGTTTATAGACAGCAGTGTAATTTGAACATTTGAGTCATGGTTAATAGAATGGTCATACAACAACGGGTATACTCGTTGCAAGCAGTGTGCGTTATGTGATTTGTTTTCAATATATCATGCGTGATGTCGTCACATATATCATCGCGAGAATATCGTATACCTTATTTTTTCACCTGTGCACAAAATAATTTCGCGAGCTGCATATCACCAATGCCGAGAGCAAGTTTAAGCACTTTTTTCTTCTTCATCTCTAGAGTACGTTGGATAAGACAACTTCTCAGGCTAAGTTACATGCTTATCTTTTCCGACCTCCTAAGCACCCACCCTGTCGACATCGTTATTAGGCGATGAAATAGGTTTTGCATCAGTACAACACTTTCGCTCCTTTCGTGGATTTGCACCCCAACGACTTCCTATCTGCCTATATTCTTAGGACAGATTGGCCTTCCTCGATGTCGTCCCTTGCTAGAAGGGTTTGGGTTCCTAAAGTTATTCTCTTCCTGGTTCTGGTAGTTGAAAAACATACTCTTGTGCACCATTCTCCTACCTCACTATTGTTGTTTCCTCATTGCAAGGTCTACACCCCACTCGTAAGAAGTGTTCGATGGTGTCAAAACTGGACACAAAACCATAGAGCCTTAGCGTGACCAGAAAATTAGAGTAGCGCCGTGGCCAAAACTATGAGCAGGACACATGAGTTGAGCAGAACAGAATATGAAGGAAGACCACAGGGAAAAGTGCCGGTTGCTCTCAATGAAGAAATCCCCATAAATCTAACCAAGACCGCTTCTACGTTTGTTGTTGGAACTAAAGAAAAACGTGATTGGGTATGCCATATTTGAATCCGGGACCTTAGTTTGGTACACACAATTACGAGAGTGCCACGTGAGGGCATCAATGCAGAAAATACATCCGCAAAGCAGATGTCTGCATGACAGGATGTGTCCCATGGCTGCTTTCTTTACGCTGCTTCCGTTTGTAAAAGTAGAAAACCATTTTTTGCGACTGGAAAAGGTGATGGCTGCCCGTAGGACACTGATAATTATAGGCTCTGTTTCCATTGACTGATTGATTGATATAAGCAGTTTAACGTCCCAAAACCATGATATGATTATGAGAGACGCCGTAGTGGAGGGCTTCTGAAATTTCGACCACCCGGGGTTCTTTAACGTGCACCCAAGCCTGAGCACGCGGGCCTACAACATTTCTGCCTCCATCGGAAATGCAGCCGCCGCAGCCGGGATTCGATCCCGCGACCTGCGGGTCAGCATCCGAGTACCTTAGCCACTGGACCACCGCGGCGGGGCATGTTTTCATTGCCGCTCATTTTTATTGCATTTTGCGTATTTTGCCGAGGTCGGAGAAGATTATAGGCGCGTTAACGCGCACGAAACAAAACAATCGCGGTGGTGCCCATGTGCTCAGTGCATTGGTAAGACAGAAAGCTTGATAAGGAAAAAATAAAGTGAGCGCCACATTTTGCAAGGCCAACAGCTAGTATTTGGCAGCCTGATGGCAACACAAAGCAAAGCGGAAAGTTATCCGGCGCTGCTGGCACACTCATAAGCACCGAAAGAGAAACGTTATCCTGAGGCAATCGTGCGCGCGGATAATGTCACCCACAGGCTGAAACCAGCTCCTGCTCTTTCATCTGTAGCTTTTTCTTTTTTTTTCTCTGTCTTGAGCCAGAATGCCGATCCAAATCGCATTTGTTTCGAATCCCGCCGAATGTTGCGACCCCGAAGCACGATTTCTCCAAATCCTGCCTGTGGGCAAGCTTTACGGCGTGGCAGCATTGGTGCTCTGCCACCGCCGATAACGATTCCACACTAAGATTCCCGGATTTGGATTAGTTAATTGCTGAGACGTGCATGTTTATTGATCCGAAGCGTATACAGCGCTATTGCGCATTTTTTTCTCTTTGTTCTGCGTCGATTACAATTAGTTTCTCATTTTTCTATCGCAATAACAACACCTGTGCTCACCAAAGCTGGTGTAGCGGGGGGTGTACATTTGCAACCGAGAGCATCCCGTATATTCCGGTCACATTCAGAACCCGCTGTTGCATCTGAATGTTCAAAAATATGGTAAGATTTTGGTACTTTAGGTTCAACTATATACTCAATCTCTGTCTGATGAACTTTCTTCATCTGAAATTGTCGCATTCAACTAAGGAGGAGGCTGCATGTAAAGGGCCCATTCAGTACCTACTAAAATGTGCCCATCGCAATTTTAGTGAACGTGTATACTTGTACGAACTAACGCAAGTGCAAAGAAAAATAGCACAAAATAGACCTTGATTGACCGTCAAGCATACAGGCATGCACACGGTCATTTTTTGCGTTGGTAGTGGAATAAGCAGAGCTACCGCTCTAAAACTACGCCCTCACTGTAGTTCACTGTCAAGATCCTAATAATTTTTTTTGTCTGAACACTCCGAATGGACTCACTTTCTACGCCAAAAGGCACGTCGGTAACAGAAACAGCGCGCTTAGAAGTTCGCTTTTCTTCAGCAAGTGAGAAAATGAGCTGTTAAGAGGAAACCGTTAAACTATACCAACGCACTTTTTCTTTTTTTTTCTCGCCTCTCCAAGCTATCCAGTTACCTCTCGTAAGTGCCGTTCAAGTGTCACCGGGGAGCACTGGCTGCGCGTCACGCATAAAGAGACGCTCAGAATATATGCTGTGATTTTTTTTTTTTGCTAATTCTACCTTTCCAGGCACTTGTCGCACTCTTCGTGGCCGATTGCACAACTTGGCCGTGCCATTCACCGACGGGAATCAAAAAATGAGTCGACAAAGGACGTGAAAAACGACAAAACTGCTGTGCTATCGGGGCATGCTCTTTTCCGCCACTTGAACTCCTCCTAATTCAGTGTATTTTGCTTGTTTTCAGGAAGATTCCGCATTGTTTGTGTTGCCCATCACGACATAACACTCCATACCACGGTCGCGTGTCTTCGCTTTGATGTGAAAAACTGAAACGTACGAGGAAATAGCAAAAAACAACTGAAGAACATTGTTTTTCTACTACTGAAGCTGCTGTGGTGTCTCCAAAGCTGTCCCTTCCACGCACCATCTGGTGCGCGCGTTGTTTGTAGACCGCGATTGATCCGTCATCGATTCCCCCGCGCCCCGCACAACCTCACATGGGTACGCTGCGAGTACCGGGCTTTTTTTGCTGTCTGAGACTTTTTTGTTTCGTGCCTAACCACATCGTGTAGCTTTTTCTCTCCGTTCGGTATCTCTGCGATTCTCTCCCGCTCCTCGCACCCGTCACATATTGTGTCGCTGGCTGCCAGTGGCAGCAGTAGCAGCGATCTCCGGCTTCGACAAATGAGACGCCGAATCCTTGTGATTCCGCGTTCAATTGCTCAATAATTGAGTTCGCGGAGTTGTAGTTCCCGCTGCGCTCAATCTTATTCTGCACTCAAAGCCCCAAAAACTCACACTTCCGTCGCAATCGTTTCACTCTACGCTTCTCAACTTTATTTACGTTCGCATCTGTAAAATAAAAAAAGTATATATTGAAGAATGACCGGTAGGTAAACACAAAACCACAGTATTATTACATCATTAAGGAGAGGGCGTGATCGCGGAGGCATGCAAAACCACATGAAACGCAGAAAGTTTTCGATTATTGGAAGATGGCAGTGACGAAGCGATTAGAGTGCTTGACTAAAAATAAAATATAACTTTTTCCTTCTAGACGTCTTGCGCAAATGCTCAAGGAACAACAGAAATACTTTTTCTCTTGGCTCGGTAAATAAAATGGTTGACGTTAGTGACATGACTCTGCACCCTTTTTTCACACACTTCGAAACCTGAAACTTTTATCCGGGTTGGAAAGATCACACATCGAGGTAACCGTACAGTACACGTGCCTATATCTTCATTGAAGGTTTCTCGCTAAGTAGCATTCATACACGATTTTCTTATAGTTGCTTTTCTAATGTCGCGATGTTCAACTGTAAGATATTAAAAACATGATTGTATAGGCACCATATTCGTTTATTTTGTTTCCATTCATTTTATTTTATTTAGGTGCTCTCAGAGACCGAGAACACAGGAAGGAGTGGTCTAAGAACAATAAATCAATAACTGCAATATTGTAGGTGGCAGATTTTTTTACTGCGGCAACGGAGGCCGGGACTAGGTGTTTTCCTTATTTGTTTTTATGTTTTGATTTTTTTACTAGTAGGTGATAATTAAAACTATGCGTGTTACGCTCCGCAAACTCATGTGCCTAGGAGTAGCAAGCGCAACCTTTGTACAATACAAATAATTCTGTAATATTCGTAAAAGAGAAACTATGATGAGTAAAATAATCAATTCATCAATTGCTGGCTACAGTTGTATTTAAATCTCAAGAAACGTTTTGCATCATATAGCTGCACGTAATTCAACAAGTCATATGTGATCAAGTGGGCTTTTTTCAGGCACGTGCTAAGATAAACTTGAAACATCCCGACCATGTTGACGACGAGCATATCGTTGATGAGAGCATCGTCATTTAATTGTACCTGTATTTTATTTTTTAACCTTGTATTCTCCTATTTTCGCTCTGTTGTTGCCAATCAAATACTTATGTTTACATTTCTTAGGAGGTTCCATTTCAGCGTAACTACGGGACCTCCTTTTGTATATTCTATTTTTGTACATCGTATTATGAAATAATAAAACTTGATTCGATTTGATTTGATCTGAGCACTCACGACTGAACTATACAGCTACTAGACGGGGACAAAAAGCACCACGTGGTTTCATGTCTTCGGAACACATGGTGTCTCGCACAGGGATCTTGCACTGGTGAAAACGGAATTCACTTGTTATCATTATGAACGCATTACATTAAAATGAAATGGTTGTCAGTTCAACGACTGGACTGAGATCTAAGAAGTACAATGTTGCTGTTATAACCACAAATAGCTCAAAGTAGCCCATACTATTCAACACTAAGCAGCGCAGCTGTTATGCATACAAGTATGATATTTCAACAGATATTTAAAGCTAGCCACTGCACTGTTGCTAGTACGCGTCTAAAAATACATATGTTCAGCAGACATCCAAATCAAGCCAACACTAGCTATCACTGACGATGCTCCAGTGTGCGCGTAAATACGCAAGTCCTGCACACAACTAAAGCTAGCCAACACTGGCCAACACAAGCTAGTGCTTCTAGTACGTACGTAAACACGGAACCTCAGCAGCTATTCAAATGTAGCCGTGCCAGCAAGCACTGACTGGTATTGGTCGTACGCATGTAAATATGAAAGTTCAGTGAATGTCGTCAGATCTTCTCGCAAATAATCATATCCTATGACAAAGATCTGGAAGTGGCTTATGCCTCAGGAAAGTTTTTTATTCTAACTGCAGCAATGAGCGATACGATGCCGCAACGCAAACGTAAAGTTTTAAAAGGATGTAGTAAACAGGGGGCTGAACATGAACTGACTTCGAACTATATACACTTGCAGCGATGGTCGAAGATAGAGTGGCCAGAGAAGACAAAGTACACAAAAGCGATACCAGTGAAGCGTGGAAGCGGACAGCGCAAAGAGGAGAAACAACCGGCAAACAGAGCGTTCAGCCATAGAACAAACAGAGCACGAACGGAGCCTCAGAACACCTCGAGAGGCCCTCTTCGACCATCCAGGCGGCAGCGAGGAATCAAGATGAGTAAGGCCCTCTTTGCTAGCGCATACGGAGCACGATAAACGAAGCCCGCGCCCAGAAGCGTGAAGTGCTCAGGCGCCACATCAGAGAGCTCGCCATGTACTCCCGCTTCTTCAACATTTGACCGAGCATTACCGATACGTTCCGTCATTGCTCAAGTGCCACGCGCACCGCAAGACTTCGGTGCCGTGCTTAAGGTCAGAAACACGGACGTGCTTCGCCAGCATCTCACCATTGTGTTTCTTCTCATCTCGAGGATGCAGATTCATTTTCTTGTTTGTTTTTTTCAATGACAAAACAGGATGAGATCGCAATGTGGAACTTAACGTTTAGTACGAAGCACAAAGCGTTTAGAGGGTGCTGATTTTGAGGGCCTTGAGCAGTTTCATGGTTCGGGTTATGTGAAGCTCACTAAGAGCAAGAAATTGATCTTCTTTGGTTAGGCATGTTTTCCAGTCCTTCGGTATGAGTGCACATACATAAGCAATAATGAGCCGGTTTTTTATGTACGGTATTTTGTTTCTAATAACGTCATCGGGGTTTTGATTAAAAACTGAGGCAGTGCCATTCCGATGCAAGTTGTTTTATTTTTGAGGCAATATTTCTCCAGTCATTCTGCTTGACCGTTTGTATTACGCTTAGGTTTACTTATAGAGCACCATTTATTAGGCACTCCCACTCTCATGGCACAATTTTGATAATTGTCGGGGTTGAACCTCCCAAGAGCATCATGTGATTATAAGAGACGCCGTAGTGGAGGGCTATAGATTTAAACCACCTGGGGTACTTAAACTTGCACGTAAGTATAAGCATACGGGCCTCAGTCATTTTCGACCCCATCGAAAATATGGTCGCCTTTGGCACAACTGGCTTCGTCAAACCAGACTGAGCAAGTTATATCTTGTCTCAGACAATGCATCTAGAAAGTGTATATGTCGTTAATTTCTAACCTCGCTACAAACTCTCCTCCTCTATAATTCTTTCAGACACAATTATTTTTCCTAAGTACAGAGAAAAAAGCGAACACTTCCTTTTTGAAGACTTTTTTTACCTTTCTCCCTCTTTATTCGCACCATGCCATTTTCTTTTTAAGCAGGAATGCCGGATTAGTTGAGTTAACTACTTCACTCAAAATAGTTGCACTCGCATTTCGCCCGTGGACATGATTCACCAGAAGGTGGTCATATGCAGCTTCATTGAAAAAGGCGTCGTGGAAATGGTGGTCGCGTTCATCCAATATAACACGGTTGAACACTGAAGCAAAACACGCATATATTCGGTGTGTTTAGCATTAGTGCAACACACACACACACACACAAAACGATAAAACGCAAACACATATTTTTGTCACATTGTTTGATTCCTTTTTTTCGGCAGCCGTGTTAAACTGACGCCACATTTAGTTGCTTGTCAGACGCGAAGAACCACCGTTTCTCCTAAACTTTTTTTCTTCTTGGTTTTTCTTTTTGTACTTCTTTCGAGAAGCATTTGTGCACTGCTCGAGTTAAAGTATAGCGCCAGTGCTGTCGACAGTCTCTTCCCACGCCCTTATGGATTCGCGAGTGCAAAGTTCTTCCACGCGCTTTTCCCACTTGTGGGCAAAAGCGCCTTACTGCGACAACGAAAGCTTTGACCAATTAGGGCGAAACGAGCGTTCTCCCCGCTGCCATCAACGCCGGCTTTGGCCCCGATTAAGTTTTATGCTGACCTTCATCGCGAAATGTCGAAGCTGCCCGCTGATCACGGGCTCTTTGACAGGACAAAAGCCGTTTCATCTAAGCTATGAAAGAGAAAAAGAGAGATACAGCTAAGGTACAAGCGCGCAAAAACGAGCAGCAGAAATGTCTCAGTTCGAGATACATAATGCCAAACTTAAGTGAAACTATCAGAAACCTATATATTTTAGGTATAGACGATGTCACATTCGAAGCATAGGTGCCACCGCCATGCACAGTTGAACAAATTTGTACTTAAGCTAAAGCTTTAGATGGCTCATCAAAGGCGAAAATTTGCCGTCGGTGACAATGCGAATTAAGCAAAATAATTATCATCACGTGTTGACGTTATCAAACGATGTCATTATTACGCCATAAATCTCCGACATTTTGGATATTGTCATATGGTCACTATGACATCATAATAATGTCATTGCATTAGTTTGTTGCTTGCTCGAAATTCGGCCAATCACAGAGGCAGTTCCAGAGCACGTGAGAGAGGGAGAGAGAAAACAAGGTTTAGTGAAAGGCAGGGAGGTTAACCAGAAGAGGTTTTACGATTTGCTACCCTGCACTGGGGAAAGGGAAATGGTGAAATGCAGAAAACACACAATGCCGCGGAATCCAGGGGCATTGCAGGACAACGCTAATTGCAGAAAGCATTTGAAGGGTTGCAAAAAAGGATAAACACACCTACTGAGAAACAGAGAAGATAGCATTCGCATACGAGTCGTATTAGGGGAATTCGTGAGTGACCCCGTGATCTCGGCATTGCATACCGAGACTTACTATCGAATGCCCTAAACGTTGAATGTACCAACAAAACAGTTTTCCTGCGTATTCGAGTGCTGTATCACTGTTCGTTTAGTTGTTAAGAATAAAAACAAGCCTCGCCATATACACAAAGTGAATGATGATGGGCCGAAGTACAGGAGGTAAATCTGGCGAACCATGCATTTTCTGTACATTTTGCCCCCTCGATCATACAAACACGTGACACAAACAGGGTGATGGAGTATGATATAGATTACAGACAGTGTTTTATTATTCATATATGAGCGATGACGTTGTTTCTTCAAGAGCTCTTTTGTTTTAAGGACCACAAGGGGCATGGGTAACCTTATGTTAATTTAGTCATATTGGACTAAGTTCATGGCAACGTTTGTCTTTGAGTATAGTGGCTTTGCCGTCAGTAATATAGAAAGTCAAATGATCTTGAAATGAATGTGTTATAAAGTTGGAGAATGCAGTGGTGATACAAGTTGATCTATCTATCTATCTATCTATCTATCTATCTATCTATCTATCTATCTATCTATCTATCTATCTATCTATCTATCTATCTATCTATCTATCTATCTATCTATCTATCTATCTATCTATCTATCTATCTATCTATCTATCTATCTATCTATCTATCTATCTATCTATCTATCTAGCTAGCTAGCTAGCTAGCTAGCTAGCTATGTTACCACCTGCTGCCGGGTGCTCTCTTGATCGCCCCCTCAACTTGTCGTGAACTAGAATTAGTATGTGAAGGTAACATGGTTCGACAAATACGTACGACACACAGATCAAAACCTGAAAAATGTCCCGATCACATCGTGTGCGTCATCTAACAATATCCGCCAGGCAGTGGCACATACCCGCGGTGAGTATGTGCCACTCGTATGCGGGTGTGTGCCACACGTATTTGAAATTTACTATCTACACAGGAAGGACGAGAACACACATGGGTAAATTCAACGCGTGTGCCTTATGTAAAAGATTACATAGACCGAGTTGACTCGAGGAATGCAAAAAAAAAATAAACGTCAGGGTCTCCCTTGGAATTGAACCGCAGCATTCTGCGTGGTAATCAAGCATGCTACCACAAAGCTACGCCAGGTCGAGGAATTACTTTTCAAAGAGACCCTAATGTAGGTGAAATGTCATTTGTGGGTGCAGTGCTGACTATCGAATTTCATAAGCATTACATATGTACTCCTTTGATAGAGCCATCACGTCAAGTTAACGTCAATTGTGGTTAATTGCCATGCGCGGACGTTGTTTTATGTAGCAGTGTCCAGGGTCAGCATCCTCACGAGCATTAGCGCTTCATATCAACATCTGGTGTTGCTAATTGATTGATTGATTGATTGATATATGAGATTTAACGTCCCGAAACCACCATATGATTATGATAGCTAGACGACGTAGTGGAGGGCTCCCGGAAATTTCAACCCTCTGGTGTTCTTTAACGTGCACCCAAATCTGAGCACACGGGCATACAACATTTCCGCCTCCATCGTGAATGCAGCCGCTGCAGCCGGTATTCGATCCTGCGACCTGCGGGTCAGCAGCCGAGTACCTTAGCCACTAGACAACCGAGGCGGGGCTGGTGTTGCTAATACGCCTGTTCCAGTTGACATCGTTGCGCAAATGCAAACAAGTGGTTACAGAAACTCCTGCATCTGTTCAACATATGCCTGTGCTTGCGACATTTTTACATATATTTTGGCGTTATTTCAGTATAAGTGTCGCTTATTAAAAAATAACAACACGGTCTTCTTCCCTCCTCATGCTTCGCATAACGTCGATTCCTACAGTACGTGGAAGCTGCCGAATTTTTTCGAATTCACTCTTAAGACCAGTCGAGAGTAAGACACCGACCGTTTATTCAATTGGCCTACATTATCTCCTCGTTTTTTTTTCTCATACTGGGCTTAAAAACAAACTTTCTCCTTCACACCGCTGCAGTGGTCTAGTGGCTAAGGTACTCGGCTGCTGACCCGCAGGGCGCGGGTTGGAATCCCGGCTGCGGCAGCTGCATTTCCTATTGAGGCGGAAATGTTGTAGGCCCGTGTGCTCAGAGTTGAGTGCAAGTTAAAGAACCCCAGATGGCCAAAATTTTCGGAGCCCTCCACTATGGCGTCTCTCATAATCATGTGGTGGTCTTGGGACTTTAAAGCCGACGTATCAATCAATCATTATCAAACTGTCTCCTTTCCAATCTCTCTTTCTGACAGAACACCATCATTGAGCAGTAGACGTGAAGAGGCAAACAATTCAATCCTTGAATGCGGTCGCAGAAAATTTACCTTACGCAACCTCGTCACAACACTGGTATCAGCAACTCTATTGTCTAAAAGAACACATCGGCATTTTGTGCGTTCGTTTTTGGTTTCGATGAACTGCCGGCACCCTACTGTGATCTTGGGCATTTATCAGACAGAGAAAGTAACTGCTGCCCAAGATTATGTGCTTTGTTTTGACGAGTAACATATAGCTTGATCAGCGGCGCAGGACAATCATTTCGGGAGAATCATTTCTCACGATTGAGGGCGCATGTTGGGACCGAGAGATAAAATATGTAACTTGACACACGAATTCAAATGCATATACTCCGGACAGTTCGCACAGTGGGCCACACGATCCGCCCAACTTTTATAACGATAACTCACGATATTGCCCCCTTTCCGTGACCAATCAGCATTTTTCTCCACAAAGGTTGCAGAACGAGCCACGACATTGCAAGCACCGAACGTTTCGGTACATAGGACACAGCCCAACAACAATCACGCAACAACTGCGACGTCCTCTTCTTCATCGGCCGGCAGGACTTCCATTCTTCTTCCACCGAGGGGCCGCCTTTCACTCCAACCTATAACACATAGAGCTGTAATCGCTGCCAGAGAGATACAAAATATTGACGCCTATGAAACCGGGGCCCATAAAGCATCGCCCAGAGCAAAGGTAATTTTTTGCGGGCCCGTTGTCAACGTTTTGTTATTTCTCAGCTCTGTGCGACTATTAATCCCGTTCTCCAGAAGCCGTCAACCTTCGTTGAGGCACCCGGAAGTTGTGCACCAGCCGTTCGCCAACTAAGACACACTTCCTTTCTACCGAAGACGCAGAAGCTGATTTGCCTAATGTTTCTATTCCGGCGTTCCTATGAGTGACGCGACCCACTCAAGACGATTCCGAAGTTCCATTTGTCACCGGGAAAAGACTTTTGCTCCGCCGCCTGGTGGACCGTAACAATTGACGCAGCGCACTTTGGAAAACCAAACACACAACAAGAACAATGCTCTCTTTCCGTTGCCTCACACATTACCGATTCTTGTTGTGCGCCTGAGCTCTTTTTTCCTTGTTGAGAGACAGCAGCCAGTCTGCGTGCGATTTTCAGTATTTCTCTACTTAGAGCGGACAAGATGTGGTCGCGAGAACAAAAGTGCCGTAGCAATTGAGTGTGTTCATTTGTCTTCCTTCGGTGTTGACTGCGGCTTACTGTACATATTTATTTAACAATGACCTTTTCCAAGCGCCTATTAGTTCAACAGCCATACGGTAGAGGTTTGATAACTTAAACACGGTTCTTCATTCTCGACGAGAAAGAGTTGATGTTGAGAATCATAAACTTCACAAATAATAAAACACTTAGAGAATGAGGCACAACATATTAAGGGCATCTGGAACACTATTGTACATATTGCTTTTCTTAGGTGGAGGCTAGTTTGTATATGACTGGTTTCTTGATCCCGAACAACTTGAATGAGGGAGGCGCCACGCCGTTTTTAACAAACCCATGACAAACACTGACCTGCGTGCCAACGGGTGCATGCATGTTTTAAATTACACGTTTCTTCAATTTTAATCTTTACGCACTCGTGGTTAAGACATGATAAAGAGCATTCCCTCGAATGTAGGTAAACCGAAAAGGCGTTGCAAGTATGCTCCTTTTCTCTCTCTTTTTTTTGCCGATCGTGGTTGTTAAATGCGTCTAGGAGCATATAGAGCAGGGAGCCCTCAGTATGCGCAAATATAAGTAACTGCCCAGCACACACTTGAAGAATAACATCCTGCTTAGCGCATGAAGTGTGGGAATGCAACATAAAAAAAATATCTACCAACACAAATCTCTATGTGAAAACTCGACGGGAAATAAAATGGTAACGACACAGCGAAAAAGGCACTACATTGTAAAAATAGCTCGTTTGAAAAGTGAATATCGAACTCACCAAACGTACGGCACGGCCTTAAAAAACAGACACATCTTTTTCGAGTGACTTTCATTTTTTTCTTTCATTTCAAACTCGTATATGCATGCAACCGGCATGCTTACTCGGGGATCTGCTACTCATGACGCCTCGACTTCGTCCCTTGTAATGACAGCTTTATCTGTAAGATCCTTCTTTTTGATGTTGGTGCTCCTCAGCGCGTGCCGCGATCCATTCGTACGCACTTGCCTCTTATAGGCATTCGCGTTTCACTACAAGCTCACGTTCCTCGCCCACTAATGTGATGGACTGAAGGCTTCCGTTGACGCTTCCTCCTCTGTTATCATTCTCTATTTTTATTTTTCTGTAGTTGCTCAAACTCCGATTTTTTTATCTCTGCAGTATCTCATTTCATCTTACGAGAGAAGAAAACGTCCGGCGAAACACACGGGCACGTGCCAGGAATGATTGATGACCCCGCTGGCTTTTTTTTCTCGTTCGGAATCTGATCTTTAAAGCAGTGTAATGGTGGAGAAAGAAGATGCCAAGGAAGAAGAGAGCGCGGGAATTTTCCAGCCTCAATGAATGCCTTCGGTGATAGTGGCATCAAGCTTAGGCGGACACACAAAAAAAAAAGATGTTTTCATTTCATTTCATTTCATTTCATTTTATTTTATTCGGACATTTCCGCAGAAATGCCCACGAAGGGGGCAAAAGGAGAGTGTGTCTCCTGACTTGGCCCCTCTTCGTGAGGCACCTCGGGCAGGTAGAGCAGGACAGTACAAAACACCATAACATATTTTGAAATACAATACAAGTTGAAAAACAGTGAATACTATAAATATTACATACATTACATATTTCCTTTACATACACTGTAGACTTGTGTTCTGTTTATTACATTGTAAATTCGCTTCTTAAATTGTGTTATGTTTTTAGCCTCCTTAGCGTATTCAATTATTTCAGGAATCCTGTTGCACAGTAGAATGATTTGGTTATTAATTGACTGTACACCATAGTTAGTCCGGCACATTGGCCCGACCAACGCAACAGTACGCAGATTATACGTAAGATCTCTGCTTAAGTACACATCAGAAAAAATCTGGAAATTATCTTTAATTTTTTTGAAGATTAACATGGCTAGTTGCATCCTATAGCACTCTGGGAACGGGAGTACATTATACATATAAAAAAGAGACATATTAGTGGGGACCGAGGTACTTATCAAACCTAGTGCGCGTTTTTGAAGAAGAATTATACTTTCTGTATTTGTTTTGTTACACGTACCCCAGACTAAAATGCAATAAATGATTTGCGAGTAGATAAAAGAAAAGTAAAGCTGCCGTTTAACTCTCCCTGGAAGGAGATGCTGTAAGCGTCGAATTAGACCGATCGATCTTGATATTTTTATTCGCAGGTTGTCCACATGGTGGGACCAACTAAGGTCACTTTGAAAACACACACCCAGAAACTGAATTTTATTTACCTGCGCAATATTTTCTCCATTAAAAATCAGAGAGATAGCATAATCTACAGGCCTATTTTTTTGTTTGAAGAGCATAAATTTAGTTTTTCTTATGTTTAGTTCTAGCTGATTGACTGTAAGCCATGATTTTAGTTTATCCAACCAAGAATTTGCAGTTATTTCAATATCGCGAAGATCTAAACCAGAAAAGAAGGCATTGGTATCGTCGGCGTACATGACTATGTTTGGTGTGAACTGAATGTTAACTATGTCATTGATATAAAGTATAAAAAGTAGAGGACCAAGTATCGATCCTTGGGGAACCCCATACTTAATTACGCCCAAATCAGATTTAAAATTGTGGAGCTGTACATATTGTTTCCTGGCCCAAAGATAGCTTTTCATTAGATCAAGCGCAATCCCGCGTATTCCATACAGTTGAAGTTTCCTAATTAATATATCGTGCTTTATCGAGTCAAAAGCCTTACGGAAATCGAGAAATATTCCCACAGTGTAAAATTTTTTTTCAAAGTTATGAAAGCAATATTCACAATGAAGTGAGACATTTATCGCAAATTATTGCTGTATTTATAGAAATTAGGACATAAAGCTTCCGCAAAAGAGAACAGGGCCTTCACTTGTAAATAACTTCTTATTGCCTCCTACTGAATGATGTATACGATGCTTCAGTGACTCAATGATGCTTCAGTGACACTTTATACGATGCTTCAGTGATACGATGCTTCAGTGACACTTTATAAAAAAAGTAAAAAGAAGATTGTAATTTGGCTCTGTATTGTAGGTCCTCACTTGCCGCGTATAGATGTCTTTAAAGAAAGGACGTCAACTCTTAAGAAGTCATCATACTCTCGCAGGATAGTCATGGGAAATGGAGCTATGATGACTCTTTAAGGAGAGTCATATGCATGGTGAGACAGTACTCACAGAAAAATGTTTTGTTCTGGAGTTGTTCTTCGTGTTTCGCCGCGAAGGGGATGGTAGGTGTATAGGAAGCAAGTATCATTTCCAGGCTACGTTTTCCACGCCATTTAGCTGCTGCGCATAGGTAAAAGTCAGTAAATCTGAATTCGGTCCGTCCACATTGATAATCAGGTTGCTCATATTTTTCACTGAATAAACATTGTTGAAGCACACGACCAACAAATGGAGAATGTCACTGATTCGGGAAAATACAAGGATATTAAAATGAAGAGACACGTAGCTCATCTTTCTTTTACAGGTGCCAGCAGAAAGGCACCTCCAGTGAATCAATACATCAATCAAATCCGTACATCACGAGTAATAGATGCTCAAGTGGAAATTAGTTTTTTAATTTTATAATGCTCACAACTTTACATCCGCTCACTTCTCAGCAGAAGGGCAACTACTTCAACATTAAGTGCATTGCGCGTTCTATGCAGCTTATCACCAGTTCATCATATGCGCCTTCGATAAACATACTTCAACACGCCAATACCATCCTTTGAATATGACACCATTCCACGCCCGTACTAACACGTTTAAATTTAGCTTCTTTGCACGAACTGTTGAACTTTGGAATAACTTATCCGGTGACATACGTTCTTTGCCCTTAAATGAATTCTTGTTATCCATAAATACCCTTTGACAGTTTGCCTTTTTCCGTTTCACTGTTTACTGTGTTTACTGTGTTCTCTTCCTTGCCACCATGTCTTCATTATGCCACCATGTGATGCCATGTATTGCCACTTTGTATTTTGCTTTCCTTCGCAAAGTAATACATCATGTTTTGTACCGGCCTGTTACCCACTCCTGCCATGGCCCTTACGGGTTGCAGTATGTAAAAATAAATAAATAAAAAAATACTAGTTGCTAGTGTATTTTTCTTAAGATAAGCGCAATGGAATCAGACCCCGAATACGTATTCGCTCTTACCATTTGCTCATTTACCCATGGAATGCCGCCATCATCCCTTCTACCATATTTCCTTCATTGTTTAATAATGCAACCGTCGGCAGTGACGTCAGTGCGAGGAAGGAAACGTCATCACGTGAATACATTCATAACGGCACCATAAGACATCACGCGTTATCCAAATTTCCAACAAGACAGTGAATTCATAAAGTTACTACGACGTCGCATGACCAAGTGATCGCATGACATCATTGCTTTGTCAAAGCTTGTCTGATACACTGCAAAACAACATGACTGCAAAAAGCTTCCAACGCTTTCAATCCCCGGTGCAGTGCAAAAGAGCGTCAAGTGCAGTGAGATATATCAAGGGAGTGTGTGGGGGGGGGGGGGGAGGAGAATTAAAAGATATAACTGACTGAAGAAAAAGCAAAAAAGACGGTGGCTTCGCCTTCGAGTCATCTTACGCAAATTCACAGGGGCCACGAGACTACTTTAACCGACAGCCGTAATCTATTCAAAGCGCACAAAAATCTCTGCGCCATGACAACGTTAGCATGTGTTGCCTAGCAACCAGTTACACAGCTGTGCGCCTGTTTCATTGGCTCATACCCTGCTTGCACTGCTCCGCTACCTGGCCGCCTGCCTGGACAATGCGCGCGACCGCTCGGTGGTCTCGCCCGACCTCACGTCACGGTGAACTGCGCATGTGCTCCTTCACAAACTTGTGGAGGTCGAAGAATGTTCGCATCCCTATACGAAAGCCACTTACGGGAAATTGCATTGTGCTGCCAATCTGGACTAAACTGGTTGAAGTAGGGCACGATATAGTACGGCCGAAACGACTTTACTGGACTCGACTGGAACTTAGCGTTACTTGATAGTACATCGTGTAACTTAGCATTAACGCGATCCCTTTTCCGACATCCAGCCCCCCCACTGCCAGTTTGCTACAAAGTTTCTTTGTTTATTTTTTCTTATATCGATTGATAGAGGTTACGGACACCGATGGCGGCGGACAACATCGGTGCACGGGACCCTTATTGTGATCTCATAACAGCTTTCGCAGTTAAATATCACGCACCCGGACTCACACCGACTCAAACACAAGGTTTGATCAGAGTGACTTGGCCGACTTAGGAGAATGAGAGCCCAGCTTTATTTTCCTGTGCTCTTATTTTTCCTCTTCCTTCTGCTCTGCAGTCGAGCTCTCAACCATGTTTCAGTGATCGAAAGGTGAACTTCTCATCCAGTGTTAGGATGAATAAGACAAGCATTTATAATCACGAGCAGTCGTTTACGTACCATCAATTGTAGGAAACGTAATGACACGTTGTATCACATGATTCTTAAAGTTATATACTTTCAAGCAACAACCTGCCTGGCACATTTGGAGGATTATTAAAAAAAGCATGCAATGAAGGAATGATGATGTCCGTTATTTCATTCAGTACGGTAGACAATAATCCTGACAATGTCTGCATACGTCGAACAAACTGAAATTGCTGGTTCCTTTGAAATGGACCATTAGACGTCGCTTTGAAGAGGTATGATGATCTCTAGCAAAGGGGAAATATATCGTTAAAAAATTTGTCATTTGTGTAAAATGCAGAAAGCTATCCGTGTGCGCAAAGTTTGATGTGTATAACAAGTGTTCTCAATAAAGTTATGTTCGTGTTTAGCCTTACGAAAGAGCCCAGTTATTTATTCATTTATTTATTCAATTATTTATTTATTTATTTTATTAGAGATGCTTACTCTGCCGATCGCTTCGCGGTCGGGACGAGAATGAATTTTTTTCTTCGCAATCTCTGTTTACATTTGTCTTCTCTTTAATTCCTTCTTTCTCTAATCAATTGTTGCTAATGTTTTATATCAAAACGTTATTTAAGAGGCATCAAGTGATCTGGACACAAGCACTCCCAGACCCACATAAATTTTACGCAGTAAGACCCACTGTGAACAAACGTAGTGAAGCAATCACTACCTTCATTTCCAGCTATAACAACATACAAAGTCATTCAATGTGCAATGAAGGATGCCCTTCAAAAAAACTGTTTTGCTGCCGGATTCTACGCTGCCACGTACAGTTGGTGACAAATTTCAAGTCTTCTAAGGGCTTCGCGTTTGCCGGTTAGATGTCGACGGTTTGTGCAGAAATAATACAGTGCAAGCCTTACATGCCCAAAAGGCAACCGTCGGTGGCGTCCACGTGAGTGATGCCAAAAAGATCATCATACGTGATGATGTCACAGTTCCCTCAGCATTATGACTTCAAAACAACGATATGTGGACTCCCGTAGGGAGACCCCATGTAATGACGTCATCGAATGACATCGTCACTATGTTGATTGATATGTGGGGTTTAACGTCCCAAAACCACCATATGATTATGAGAGACGCCGTAGCGGGGGGGGGGGGGGGGGGGCTCTGGAAATTTAGACCACCTGTGGTTCTTTAACGTGCACCCAAATCTGAGTACACGGGCCTACAAGATTTCCGCCTCCATCGGAAATAAGCAGCCGCCACAGCCGGGATTCGATCCCACGACCTGCGGGTCAGCAGCCGAGTACCTTAGCCACTAGACCACCGCGGCGGGGCCATCGTCACTATGGTAAAGGTGGTCTGATCCAAGAGAAACGCAAAACCACATGAATAGCAGCAAGCTTTATGGAGACAGGGAGGGGGGGGGGAGAGGGGACGGTGTCACTTTCCTTGAGCTTTAAATATATTGGTTGACACCTACGAGGGATCTTAGGCCATTGGTCTTAGAAAAAAATGCATGAAACACCACGTGAGACATTTACTGCAAGAAGACATGCAACAATTACCTAGTTCAAAGAAGAAATGTCAAAATTTGATTGATTGATTGATTGATTGATTGATTGATATGTGGGGTTTAACGTCCCAAAACCACTATATGATTATGAGGGACGCCGTAGTGGAGGGCTCCGGAAATTTAGACCACCTGGGGTTCTTTAACGTGCACCCAAATCTGAGCACTGGGGCCTACAACATTTCCGCCTCCATCGGAACTGCAGCCGCCGCAGCCGGGATTTAAACCCGCGCCTTGCGGGTCAGCAGCCGAGTACCTTAGCCACTAGACCACCACGGCGGGGCAAAATGGCGAAATTTGCCATATGCGAAAAGGTGTTCTCAAAACTGCAACTTTCCTGCATGCCAATTAGTGATAATCAGGCACTCCTAGTCAAGGAAGGACCTGGCATGTGAACGTAGATAAACCGAATCTGTGTAGGCCGTACACGAACTATACAATTGAAAGAACTCGCTCTGGAGTACATCAGCAATCCAATGTAGCACTCGCCGTGCCGTATAGACCTTATTGGGACACATCGCCTTGTTTCCTATAGCTTCGACACTTGCGCATCCATTCAGATTCTTTAAGAGCTCACCAGGGAGCTTTTAGACTGTCTCCACTGCATACAGTAATTAAACTCGCCGAAGACAAGGAGAACGGGGAAAGGACAGCCGGCACAAAAGAGCACGTGCGTTAATAAGCGCAAAAAAAGCAGATTCTTGCTTTTCATTCTCAACAAACGCAGTCGTCTTGGTCTTGTCTCGTTTTTGCGACATGGCGATGTGACCAGGATAGCAGCTTCTCCTCTTCCTACTGACAACAGAATACTAGGATGAAGGACTGGTCACAGAAGACGGGCGAATAGCAGGCCCCAGTGCGAACTGACGGCAGCGAGACGGGACATCGCCAGCTGAGAGACGCACAGATATGGAGGACGTCACAGCCATGGATGAAGAGTCGGCACTGAAATCTGTAAGCGATCAGCTGTTTCCCCAATCATTAAAAATGAACAGGGAAGATATCCTAAAGAAGAAAAAAACCACTGAGAGCGCAGATAACCAACCTAGTGGGCGAATCATAAAACAAGATTCAGAAGAATCAAGACCATATGGCAATAGCGCTGCTAGCCTGCAGAACAGAGGCATCGCCGACATGTTAAAAAGGTTTACGAACAGATGGAAAAGTTTTTACCGCCGGAAAAAACCGAGTACGAGTTTTCGAGGACCTCTGAGTACGAACTGAAGTTTATTAGCATTCTGCATAACAAAAAATGCGTACCTTCACAAACAAGAACAGCATGAGCTAGTGAAGGATAAATCACCTCTAATGACAATGCCAAGCAAGCGCCGAAAGCAAATGCAGCAAAGCTACCAAATGTATAAATAATGAAGTTTGGTGGCGAAAGGAAGAAGTGTCAGAGTGTCTGACAATAATTTCAATTGGCTGTTCACTTCAGAATAGAATTGAACGAGAACCAAAAGTTCGCGTACCTTTTGCGATCACAAACCGGAAGAGTAGTAGATACCATAGAGCGACTACAATATTCAGACAGCGACTATGTGAAAGCTATCGACATGCTTAAGCAGCGATACGAGAAAGACAAAGTGTTTGTAAACATGCACATGAAACAGCTAACCCGAGTATAGTAGCAAGCTGCAATGACCATGGAGACTTAAAAAGAATGTCAGACAAGGTAGAAGTTGACACATGTAGGCTGGAATCCTAAGGCGTGAAAATCAAGTCCTATGCATCGGTGCTACTGTCAGTGTTAACAGATGTTTACCGGCGTATATACGCATGGGGTATCTACGCAGATACACTGGCCGGTATATCTTCAAGGCAAGATCTAATGCAGCTAAACATTATGAATAATTCTGAAGGGTTTAATGAAGTACACAGAATATTAAGTTCAGAGCAAAGAGGAATTGGTCAAGCGAAAAGAAAGCCACGGAAACAAATTTCATAGTAGGCAGCAGAAAAGAATGGGTAATTTTCAAAGCACCACAGCAAAGTTTTGCATATTCTGTGAGACTCATACTGACTATCCTGATCATTGTAGGAGGAATATGACGCATGAAGAGAAACAAAAGTGAAGCCGAAAGCGTCAAGTATGTGCTTCCGTGGCACGAGGCCTCGCCATACCACCGAAATATGCAAGGTAAGCACAAGATGCAAGATATGCGGAAATTTTTACGCAACGTGTATGTGCCGGAGAAAAGAAGTTACAGCGCTTACATTGTAGGAACTTACATTATAAGAAAGAAATGGATATTTAGGAATCCGAGTTTTGAGAAACTGAAGAAGGCAGAGACAGCGATAAGAAAACTAGAGCAACGACAGAATCGAGAACGTATTATACTCAACAAGAGCAATATGACTAGTACAACAAGAAAGCTTTTTGTGGTATCAAAGATGAGCAAGGGCTAATGAGGCACAAGGGTCGTTTGTCTCAAAGTGGACTGACCTACGACGAAAAATATCCGATTTTGCTATCAACGTGAACGGCCGCTGCAAAGCTGCTAGTACGGCATGTGCATCAACTTAGTTGCGTTACATGGGTGAATAAGTTCAAAACTTTCGCAGTTTAGAACGAAATATTGGATATTCCAAGCAAGGCCGCTGGTGAGGACGGTAATTCGTGGATGTTTGATAGTATCAACAATTTGACGCTAAACCGATTCAACAAGAAAAGACACCCCTGTCTGCTGACAGAGTCAGTGAGCGATAACAATTTGAAGTGACTGGTGTAAATTTAGCAGGAACAATGTTCATAAAAGACGCCATGAAAGGCACGACAAAACTGCACATTACAGTATGTGTGTGTGCAACAAGAGCCATAAATCTTGAAGTTGCCGAGAGCTGCAAAACAGAAGCATTCTAACATGCATTCCGGAAATTTACAGTGACAACAGGCTTACGTCGCATCGCACAATATATAGCGACCACGCAAGAGCAATTAAGAAAGTTAACAGAGAAATCAATCGTATCCTAAAAGACCCACAAGAAGAAGTCTCTAAATGAGCCAACCAAGGAGATCGCATAAAGTGTAAGTTTATCGCCCAACACGCACGTTAGTGGGGAGGCTTCTATGAAAGGATAAGCATGTAATCATCAATGAGCAAGGTCATTGAAAAGAGACTGCTAACCAGGGACTGCTAACCAGGATTTCGTTCGCATCGAACGCAGTTGTGTTGGTCTCATCTCGTTTCTGCGACATGCAGAGCAGCTTATTACTTCTTATCATGTTACTGTTTTCTCTTCGTGGTCCTCTTGTACCACAAAACTAGTTTTCATCTAGCCGCTTATGTTTCGAAGGGCTTCTTCGTGACGGTGAGTCACCAGACTCTTCATCCCGAAGATAAATCACAAGACTTTGCAAATAATAGAAAACATGAAGAACGATGGATTTCTTCACCGTGGAGATCCAAGCTCAAAGTGGGGAGTATTCTAGGTTTCATGTCTGTTCCTGTTTATTGCATGAAATTTCCATAGTGAAGTGAGCCGCAATAGTTTTGTGTCCGTATTTAAAACTTCCGTAAAAAGCATCTTTCTTTCTTACAGCATATAGCACGCACGATTAAAGTATGCACAAGGGGTAATCGTGAAACCCGTCATTACTATCGCTTACTTATGATGCATGGTATTTACAAAGGCCGTCGGAGTGGTTGCGGCAGCATGCGCATACTGGTGATTTCGCTGCTGTAGACAAACATCGATGCAAAATTTATAGGCCAAAAAAGACGAAAGCCTACATGTAGCGAACGAGTCGCTTCATCCCCATAACCCAAAGCATCAACGTGACAGATCACAAGATGTGAGAGGCGTGCCACGTCGGTTGGGAGTATAGATCCGTACATGCCAGCGAGTAATTTTCTATTGCCGAAGCCATAATGCATTATAGAGCTGAATAATGCCACACTTGCCTGTTTACGCTCGTCTATTGAGAACCGTGTTCACAAAGTTAACTCCTTCCGATCAATCAAACCCGACACCACCAAATGAAGGCTTGCACTCCACGTTACAGCTGAATCTAGCATAATTGTTAGTATAAAACATTGCACATTTGCCGGATGGATAGGTTTCAAGCATTGAACACCTCAATAAGTCTCAAGTAACAGGTTGTACGTGAAGTGTTGCATCTCTACAGGAGACTCAGTGACAGGTTCTGTGAGTCAAACTCGAGTGTCTTGATGCAAAATCGCTGTTTGAGTTGAAAGATCTTGGTACCTTGGCCTACGGTTTCTTTCATGCACAATGCCATAAGAGTCATAATGAATCACCTGAAGGCTAACAGACTTCAAGAGCGTCTACGAACTACCATAGCGAGTTTTTGTGGTGTGTTTCCACTAACTTTTCATTGCTCTTTGTTTCTTTTTTCTTTGTTTTTTTTCATTTCTTACTTTTTTTCATTACACCTCCTTCCCTCCCGTGTAGAGTAGCCAACCAAGCCAAGCCTATTTGACCTTCTCGCCTTTCTTCTTCGTTTCTCCCCCTCTCTTTCTCTTTCAAAAGGCATCGCTGGTGCCATGCACTATACAAAAGTGTCATTTGCATTGTTGAGGTCTGCGCTAATTGGTATAAATCCTAATAAATAACACTTTTGTGCATATGCGTGTGCGTCACCATGCGTGTTATTTGTGGGCATACGTGTGGTCATCGTAGTATGTATTCTAGCAAGCAACCGACACGTGGAGTATGAAGCCAGGGCATGAATCAAACTAACATCTGTAGAGCAATCAATGAAAAATATCTATCTATCTATCAATCAATCAATCAATCTATCTATCTATCTATCTATCTATCTATCTATCTATCTATCTATCTATCTATCTATCTATCTATCTATCTATCTATCTATCTATCTATCTATCTATCTGTCTATAAATTCACAAGCCAGCTCGGCTTATCGTGAAGTGCTAATCACGGTTTACTCGCCACTTTCTGCATCCGACACGACTGTTATGCCATAACGTGTGACATCTAATTCGGCCGAGTCTAGCTCGTGGGGCCTCATCAAACTATAGCGGACACAAACGACGATCGTCGCGTTTTCTTTATGTCCATATTCTCTCCCCGAAACATGTCCGCATAATGCCATTGCCCGGCGCTGTTTTGCAACCGAGAGACAGGAAATTAGTTTCCACCCCCTCTCCTTCCTCTGGTCTTCCCCCCGCGCGGATTGTAAGTTCGAGTTTATGCACATGTGCTGCCCGTCGGAACACCAATGGCCTCCGGGCGAGCCTGACTTGATAATTTGGCCGGGTCTCCGTCAGTGTCCGGAAGCTTTATCTCAATGACCCAGGACGAGGATGGAATGATAACAACATGATGACATGAACCCGCCTATCATCTCTAACCCATTCATTTTTTTACTATTTGAATTATTCTCTTTTTGCATACGGATCCAGTCTCGAGAGCTATGGCTGCAGTGATACGCTCGTGGAGATTGTCATCGCCTCTTTCACCGAAGTGCGTCATTGTAAACATTGTACGTCGCCATTGAAGGACTCTCTTTAGAAAAATACCTGCGATTTCAGTGGATGCAAGGGTTTACTTTTGTGACACAACGTTGAATCGAGCTGCATAAAGATGGTCAAGTCAGCTCTCGAAAACATTGATTGAAAAGTGTGGACTTCACTATAGACCAGTTCATGGGCTGTCTCGGAGGGCTGTGGTGTTTGCTTTTATTCAGACGCATCCATTTACATCCAAGTGCCAATCGATGGCACTATAGGACGCTGGCTAATTCTGAGAATTTCATTTGAAATACTACTTTATATGCCACTCGTTTATTCATCTTTTCCAACACACACAATATGACAACGGTGCTTCTTTTGAGCAGTGAATTAGCTTAATACACACGTCACATATCGATTTATTGACTTTACGCGCTCAGATTCAGGCCATAAAAGATGATAATTTATTCGTGTGGCACAAAAGTAGAAGCCGAGGTGCCACGTAGGTTTTGTTCCTTTAGGAATTTCCAGCAGTACATATAAATTTAGTGGACGTATCTGTGGGAAAATTGGTATTAGCCTAATACAACTTAATGAACAAAGAGTATCCTAGGACACTCGTGTTTTACACCAGAAAACAGCAAACTCCGTGGTTGCTACCATATTCAAAAGCGCGTAGCGCCATCTGTTGCCAGTGAAGCGAAGCAATACCCTCCACTGCCACGCGAGGAGACGCTCTGCAAATCAAACGCGAAACTTCACAACCCGAGTGCGGCTGTAATCACGTTTCGCGCTGTTCCTGAGCTGGAATTTTATGCTGATATTCCATAAAACGTCAAGGAGACATTTCTCGACAGTCCGGAATGTCTGCAGCACGTGCATTGCATACTGCAGAAACAACTTCATCAGGTGCGTATTATCCGACTGAAAGAAACGCGAACAGCGTTAACTAAAGCATGCCTTGGCTGTGACAAGGCAGAATTTTCGCCGTGACCCAGCGTCAACGTAGCGCTAGAATCTGGCGCCAGCTTACGCTCATGCACCGCATGTGTATGAATTGAGAGTCCTGTACGGCACTCGGAACACACACGTGCTGCAAAAGTGCTAGACAGAACAAGATTTTAAAATGCTACGGTGACGCCTGCCGAAAGCACTTGTAGATTCGCCTAGTGACAGTCAAGGCATGTCACAGTTCGACCGAGTCAAAGCCCAAGCTTTCCGCACCGTTCACATCTCTTTTCATCGCGATAGTAGGCCAATACAGTTGTACAAAACATGGGCGGCCCGTGCATCCCCGCGTGAGTCATAATACGTAGATCGTATTATTGACATGTGGCCAGCGAAAGAGTACGGCAATAGTTTTGTGCCGCATACTACAGACATACTGCACGCAAATCACTGCTGTAAAGTGGAACAGCTTGAGTCATGCTTGAATAAACGCAAAAAAGTATACTTACTCGTACACTTCACTGGGCTCGTAGTTTTTCCTGCCGATTGTGATTATATCCTATAGGGTGGCCGAGCTCAGCGTCTTTCGTTCTGGACGGAAATCTGTGCAATCGCAAGACATCGCACCGGCACGATTCTAGCTATGCGCTGTGTACTTCACAGGCAGTGCTCAGCAATTTCTTCTCTTGAGCTGGTCGTTGTCGCATCAGATGACAGCGCAGTCGTACCAAGATGACATTTTGTGAGCGGGCACAGCCTTAACAGACGCTTTTTCGCAATTAAAACTCCCAGAGCCACTGCATGCCATGCTAGTGAGGCGTACCTTGGCAGTTGCAAACAAATTATGACGTCTCTGGGAGCGAGGGTATACCGCCAAAAGCGCCTGGGTGAGAAATAGGCGTGCTCTCGTCTATACCACTGTAATATTACAATTTGACGTTGTTTCTTCTTTTATTTCAGACCTCCATGTTTTGAGCGACTCTGTCGTCATTGTGCTAAATGCTCAGATACTTTCAGAGGTCCTACTATCTGCTAAATTGAGAGCGGAAGAGCTGTGGACAAACTCAAGTGAAATGCTGAAGTGAAGTATCGGAAGTGGAATACAGTGTACGTTTATTTTACCTTGAAAACACGATGATACTTGAACGTCACTACACGGAAATAATATAAAAAACAATGATGAGTCAAACTTGCATTCTATCAGACAAAACAGTAATCAATGAAACAGCATGAAACATTGCTTGACAAAAGGATCGTCAAACCAGTCCCAGTCAACCAAGAGAATCTCTTTAACGCATCATATACTACGTGGCATAAGCGTAGAAACGCGCCAGGCGTCGAAAAAAATTGAATTGAGCAACGAGTAGGTGTTTTAAAAGCCCGCCTATTACAAGGCGCTCAGAATCATCATCAGCAGCAGAACGATCACTAAACTGAACAGCTGCGTAAGTTCCCGGGTTGTGTACGCGTGCCCTTTGCTGATAAGCAAAAGGGATAAAAATTATGGCGTAGTGGGCACTTAGAAACTGTGCTTGCAATAGGCATTCTTTAATGATTGATTGATATCTGGAGTTTAACGTCCCAAAACCCACATATGATTATGAGAGACGCAGTAGTAAAGGGCTCCGGAGATTTCGACCACCTGGTGTTCTCTAACGTGCACCCAAATCTTAGCACACAGGCCTACAACATGTCCGTCTCCATCTAAATTGCAGCCACCACAGCCGGGATTTTATCCCACTACCTGCGGGGCATTGATATTTCGAAATGGCTGATGATACACGCACACTTGTCCGTTCCCTTAAGGTACTATTGAAGCATGCACCGAGAACCTTAGCCAGGTCGCTCGTAGAATTTCGCCGTGAGTTGGGGCGTTTTTAGATACGAAGCAGCTTATGGCAAAGCTCAATCCGGTGTACACAACCACCTTTACTGCGCATGCGCAACAGCTGGCCAAAGCACTGCTAGAACGTGCTCACGCGCTAGTGCGTCGTGGCCTGCAAAGACGCTGGGTGAGAGGCTGTGGACTCTCTCCCTAACACACTCTCAGCAATTATTTGATGGCGTCGGGAAACGAGATTCTGCAGGCGCACAATAAGCCAACGCGTGGTATCTTAGTGAGCACGCGCCTGCATGCGCTAGTGGCTGTGAGTAAAAGTTGCAGCTGGGCGAGTTCATATTGCAAGGTAAACTGGTGTTTTCCCCGACGGAGCGCTGCCTATTGTTAGCGTCGTTCTTGCCATTCAACTGTGACTGCTGCTCTGGGCGATAAACATTCATGCATGCAGAGTGTGCGCCTACATGAGCGCCCAAAGCGCCTCTGAAGAGTGGGCGTTGGCTCGCACTAGATCTGCACGAACTTCAATTTGCATGACAAAGTAGATCTGAATTAGTTTGAAGCAATGCAGACATGCCACTCACTTAATTGCTCAAGAAGCGCAAACGGAAAAAAGACGAATACAAAAGCCTACCAGCAAGTGGCAGCCAGAGATAGGAAAGGTGAGCAAAGCTTTCCAGGAGGGAGTTTCCATTAAGCCTCGATGTCGTGATGCGCAGGACAGAAGTAACAAGGCTGGATGCGGCAATCAGCGGGGTGATTCAACTGTCGAGACGTGTTTGAAAAGGGAGCGCGGGCTCTTCAGACATCGAAGTCCCCAAACTCTGTGCGCCAATCTATCTCTCTCTCTTTCGTTCAGCCTGTCTCACTCTCAGCCGGGTGACTAATTGTGTTGGTGCTCCATCCTATGGTTAGCCGAGACCAAGCGTATGCATTAGTACGGAAGAACCTAAAGGCGTTCGCTTCCTGCCACGAAGGCTATGGAGTTGCTTCGCCTGTGCACCACACCTGCTGCACTATGGCTTGCCCGCAGCAAAGATTTCTACCCGCGTGCATGAGTGCACGGAGTAATGGCACGGACTCGTTGTGCGGGGGCACTTTTGCCCCAGGGACGATGGCTACCCACATGTATGCATCGATAAGGATCATATAGATAAGGATCATACGAATCCACTGGTCACAGGCTACCCCGACAGCGGCTATCTCACAGCCCCTTAGCTAAGTGCATCATCATTTCATACCAGCCCGTTCAGTGCATTGTGTAATGAATCTTTCACTTGCTTGTGCGCCAGGAGTTCATGAGGAGTCATAAATGGCAATGTATTGCCTAACTTATTCGCCAGCGTCACATATATTTGGATCAAACCTTAGCATTGTTTGTTTGATCTCGGGGAGATTAAACAAATAATGCTATCCTCTCTCCAACCCATTCATAGCATCTCCAAATAGAATTGCACATCAAGCGCAAATGGCGCAAAAAGTATCCTTGAGCCCTTACCATATGCTGTATGCGAATCAGACGCTTAATATTTTTCTTTTCATTGTAGTGGATAATTCACAGCTGCCTTGGGCTGTTCAGCACAGCATCCAGGATTCATTGATTGACCTCACAGCCGAGTAGCAATGGGGGTGAAACGCAACATATGCGCATCTGAACTATTGGATCAAGAATTCGGCTATATGACGTATAGAAGATTTGGTGCACTTTCTATGTTCGGCTTCGTTGTGCAACACAGTTTGACTCCTTCATAAATATTCTCATCGGGGGGCTCACGGGAATTGGAGTAATTTTTTTGTGTAATTCTTCTTTTTTTATGCTGGTCGCTCTCCCGTTCAGTAGTGCATGACAGCCAACCAGGCATAAACCAGTCTGACTCTTGCTCAATCGATGCAAAAAACATTCTTAAACAAAAACATTCTCTTTTATTCAATTCCAATAATCAAACCTATAACTGCTGTGAAAGCCGCTTACCTCAACAATTATGGCACGCATATCTGAATGTTTATTATATTATGCTGACATAAATATTACTACTTCTATTCACTTAATATGAAGTTGTAGCTTTGTAGTCCTGGAATTATGGTTGGCTTGCGGGGTCTACATTCCCAAAATGACCCAGGCTACAAGTAGGCAGGTCACTGAAAGTGGTGAAGTTCAGTACGCCAGCTATGAATGTCTCACAAGTCACTTATTCAAGATTCTAGAGCTCACTGAAAGAATAACGGACGTTATTCTTGGCGGGGTGGCTCTCTAGACTCATGCACTGTTCCTAGCCCCCTGTCTCGTATTCACTTGTCGGCTCGAAAAACGACTATTTACTACTTAATTTCCACTATTCTTACTGGATGACTCAAGGATTCACTTTTCCATGATATTTAGCCACACGAGGGGGTAAAAAAATGAAACGCTAACACTAAGTAATAGTGAACAGGGCCTCCACTTGGCAGGCGGGGATCAAAAAAGGGAGTCTCCTCCTCGTAGTTGTGGACGGGCGGGCCAACCACTCTCTTCAATTTCGCCTTGTGGCTGGATCGTTATTTATCGACTTCGCACCAGCAGACCAAAGTGCACGGCGAGTCATATATACAACGATTTACCGGTCATAATCTTTGCCTCCCCGCGCATATTTCACAACCCGAGACCATTTTATCGCCTGCTCCTCGCTGCTGCCCTTGCAGTTTCTCCCCAAGTTTTGTCCTTCACAACTTATACGCCATTCGTGTCCTTCTGTCCTTCCCTCTTACCCAAATCTGCACGCCCAGCCTCTACAAAGCCAAGGTTGGCCACTTTCTAGACATTATTTAGGTGTCAGCGCGGTAGCGTTGACGTCGATGAGTGCTGGCAACGGCGTCACGGCTCTCGGTGCATCCTCGTTAGGGAGCGCCACCGCCATTCTTACCACGCAGTAAAATTTTTGCGCCCCACTGGGTTGTTCCCCGCCTCTCTACTCTGGCGGGTTTCCGCAATGTCGAAATGGCGACGCCTGCTGAGTCGTATCTTTCGTCTCTTTCACTTCTCTCCCCACTCTTTCATTCTTTCTTTCTCTCTTTCTTTCTTTCTTTCTTTTTCTTTCTTTCTTCATTTCTTTCTTTCCTTTTCTTTCTTTTTTTCTTACTTTCTTTCTTTTTTCTTTCTTTCTTTCTTTTTTTCTTTCTTTCTTTATTTATTTCTTTCAAACGGCTTGACTGTTAGAAGAACGAATGTGTCTTGTTTCGCACACATAGAATAGCTCAGCCATGAGCGCAGTAACATAGATCTCCAGCTTAATTTTTATCACCTTGGTTTCCTAAACGTCCAATACACAAACCTCGGTCCATGATCGTGAGCCATTTCCCTCCGCACGGGGAATGCGGTAGCTAGAATCAAGCAAGCGACATCTGGCTTTGTCTACCAACTGGTCGCGACCAGTTCAGTTGCCGCTGCCTGTGATCAAAGGTACGACGTTACGTTAGTTTTATTATCTAGCGATCGTTGAACCCGCCCGGTGTTCTTCCCTATTTTGTCGATCCCGCATAATGGCTATAAAAACAAAAAGCGACAAGAACATAGTTGCGGAGTGCCACAGAATCTCCCAAAATTAAAGCAGTTCAGCATCCCCTCTTTTCTTCTGAGCCAGAATACCATGGTTGCCGCAGCCATAAGCATACGTAAACATCATGTGTCTGGTGCACGCTTATTAGGAGCGCGACGGGAGCTGAGCCACAGCACCGGAGAAGCCGAATGTCCGGCTCTGTTATGGTGAGATTAGAAAAAGCGGCCTCTAATATGGAGGTCGTCTCAATCTGATGAAGCCCGATAATCAGGCTTATCGAGCCGGTAAATCCACCTGCCATATTACTCAGGGCTTACGGGAAGATGAAGGGAGAATGGAGAAACATCTGGGAGAATGTGGTTGTTTTTTTTACCTCTCGTTTCGCCATGAAATCGTATCAGGAATAAAACGCGCATCACTCAAACCCACAGTGTTTGCTTTCAGTGATGTACTGCACCGGCGAGAGCTCTAAAGGAAGGCGGATACAGATTAATTTATATCCCTCCCCTCTTTCTTCGTTTTCTACATGGTACGACGTGATGGATACACTGAACGAGAAAAAGAAAAGATGCAAATAAAACGGGTAAGAAAAAAATCCGAACAAAAAAAAAGAAATTGCCAGGCCTGCGCAGAACGTGCGCAGCATAGTCACAGTGAAAGCTGAAACAGTGTCCTTTCCAGAGCCCCTTGTAGATTATCTTGGAGCAACTAATACAGGCACACATGCAAGATACCCACGACGCCGTAAACCACTGTAACATTCAGGAAGTAGGGAAGTACCCAATATGCCACTGCTTGTTATTAGGCGGATAAACGAGGGTGCTCGCTACGCGTATGCCATGCGTATAGTATGTGCACGTTGTGTGGTGGCTGATGACGGTGAAGAATCATGACAGAGTCTTTTATAGTGGCTTGGAAACGCTGATTGGCCCACTCGTTGTGCAATTCGCAATGTGTGACGCCTGGTTGTCATTTTATTCATCTACAATGCTATATTATATATGTTGCGCAATACGCATTTTGTGAAGCCTAGCTGTTTATTCTTTTACGATGGTATATTATATAGGTTAACACAGTTCCTTGCTTGACATGACAGATGTACAGCGTGTATTAGCGAAAGAGCTTCACAAAAAAGCATGGCTCTGTGAAGGCCACGCAGAAGTTTTGGGCTCAAATCAATTTCTAGAAATTTTTCTAATGACATTTTTTTTATTCTCGTGACAGCGTTGCTGTTACGGGCACCAGCGTTGATGGCGTGTAACTACGGTGCCTAAATCAGCGATTGTTGTGATCTCAATACAGCCTTTACTGTATTATATCTAGGGCACCGAACACCATCACTGTCCCCAGAGTCATGGCCGAGAGCTCAGAGTGACTGCTTACCAATGGCTCTGTAGGTGGTGGGAGGGAAGCAGATAATAACAACTACTCCCGGTGGCATTTGTTGCCCAGGTTGACACCATTTCTCGATATTTAAAAGCGGGGTTGAAGTCACATACCCTGACCCGCTGTTAGAGATACTCATGCTTGATTGACAATCACAGCCGGTAAGGGTGGCTGACGTTTTTAGACATTTTCCTTGTTTTAATTTTCCTAATTTTGCATGATTGTTGGTACATACACTGGTGGCAGAGGTGGTGGTGGCAGGGGTGGACAGAAACCCCACTTCCCCTGCTGTTGTAATCTGATGACCTATTTTGTTGTAAAAAAAGGGAATAAGAATGATGCTCGTATACCCGTATGCGCTATCGTAAACGGAAACGACGCAGAGTTGGTGATTTGGCGGATGCGCAGAGTTTAAGCGCTTCTAAACGGCAGTCGTTTCACTACTCTCTCCTGAGATTTTGGTATATAGCTGTGTTTGTACGGGGCGCTTATGTGTACGCGAAAGTAGAGGCGAGGCTGAGCAAAGAGAGGGCTATGAGAGTCGGTTATGTCTAGTAAATATCACAATGAGCGAGCTACCAGCACACCCATCCACTAAAACGAGACGCGAGACGCTGACTTGTTCAAGAAGGCATCGTATTTGCTTGGTCCATTCCAAGACACTTGATGTCGTTACAGTGCCCTTTCAAAACAGTCATAGTTTAGAAGCATAAGTACGGCTAAGAACCGAAGGATATGATTTCCAACAGAGTTAACTGACAGCTGTAAACTTAGTCCTCCGGAAGTGTTGTCAAGGAAAGCGTACATCGTGTTCAGGAGCACAAGCTGCAGTCACGGCCTCTTCTATTTCGCGGGGTGGATCGAAACGTAATGTTCCTCCGTCACACAGAGAAGTGTGCTCAAAACTTCAGCAAGTGATTTTGCACGCACGGCTTATAAAGTGTACAATAAAAGAGATAAGCGAACGTAGCGCAAGAAAGCTAAGAAGGCAGGAAAGATGGGCCCATACATTTACGCTCACGCTCATACAATCACGCCTCTGTCATATATTATTACCGATGACTTGTAACGATTGATTGACAACCTCAAACGCCTCAGTGTTAGCCCACTTCTAACGCAGGAGCCTGACATTCAAAAGCTTAGCAAGGTGCCGAGAAGAAGCGGTTGACATTTAAGACGTGGCTGCCAGATACCTATCGTGATCATGTGAAGAAAGTTCACAGAATAATGAAATGTTGATGAAAAACATGTGACTGTAAACGTTAATTAACGCTTGACCAGGCCAGCAGATTCTTGACAAGAAATGTGCACAGCCGCTCAAACCAAGTTGTTTTAATGTCTGCGACAAAAACTTGGGTATTTACCAATAACGTAGTTGAACAAGTCAGTCCTCCTCGCAACGCTTCATCGAAAGCAAAAAAAAAAACACGAAGAATAGGCAGCTAATCACTTATTGTTTTGCGTGGAATCGGCTCCCACAAAGCGTGTATTCTGCAGGAGTGCTTTTTTTATGGCAATCTAAACTCGAAATGTGCTGTCCGGTTGCAAACCCGTAGTGATCGCGCATTCTATATTTGCAATTCCATGTTAAAATTAGGGTTTCGTTAAGTTGAAGTAAAAGAAAAAATTAACAGAAAAGATACAGGTGTCGTTCGAAGAAGAACATGACTGAAAATTAGGTCAGATAAAAAAGAAACTTTATTCTCATAAGCAGAGAAAATTTGGCCAATCTGTTTGGACTAATATTTTACGCAACTAGTAGCTGGTCCAACGTTGAAGAAATACAAAAGTTGGCAGCACATCTATATAAGTAATCATGCGGTAACAAGCTATTGTACGTGAACATGGATAAATTTTATGTTTACATTTCTGTCTAGATGGACGAAAAAATATTTTTCTAGAAGAGATAAGTGCCAGATGCCATTCATCTACGACACGGGAATGCCATGAGAGTTATAGTGGCACAAGGCGGAAAAATTTAAACCTACTGCGAAAAAGAAGGGCCGAATGTGCGTGAAACATCCCGCGGAAATGGAGACTAGAGCGCCGCACGGGCCAATTTTTTCAGCCCTAGCTCGGCCCAGCCCGAAAACATCATGCCTCTGGCCAGCCTAGCCTACCCTGCTGTTTATAAATATGGCCCATACCCAGACCGGGCCCGAAAGGTTTGGGAAGGGCCTTGCTCATTTTAGTCAGCTTTGTCTGGAACATAAACTAAGCGCTGTCCAGTCTTCGGTTATTATGAAGGTGCCTGGCTCACAGACGATATACTCTAGTGAGTGTTTTGGAACTTCGGTGTCACGACTGTCACTGGAATACTGTGTATAGTGTTGGTTAGTTACCACCGTAACACTTCTGCAGAGTAATTGCAGGGTAACATAAAATACAATTGTAGTCATAGCTGTCTGTGTCAAGTACGTAGTGCTAATCATACAACAATATTTTTGCATTTAAAAGAATGACTAAAATGTTCTGCCCCCTAAAGTGGGAAAGATGGCAGACATTTATAGCTTCAGTTTACAGAAATTGCATGCGAGTAACAGTAACACGTCTCAAACCTCATTTATAACGCCATGCAATAAAAAGGCACACTGCAGCTACTCCTGAGAGGAATTCACCCGGCTGCGTAAGCATCACATACAAGAAAGTTGTCGTGTCAGCTACTCGGCTGTCTCCAACGTACATTATATTTATTTTTATTTGGCAAAATATGAGAAGGTGGGCTACGTTAGAGCCGGCTATCTCAAGATCATGGCAGTAATGTACAACATAAACACAAAAAAGGAAAAATGAAGAATAAAAAAAATCAGAGGCACTATGTACATACAATATACACTATAGGGCTTATAAGCCAATAATAATCTAGATAGATAGATATGTGGGGTTTAACGTCCCGAAACCACCATATGATTATGAGAGACGCCGTAGTGAAGGGCTCCGGAAATTTAGACCACCTTGGGTATTTTAACGTGCACCCAAATCTGAGCACACGGGCCTACAACATTTCCGCCCCCATCGGAAATGCAGCCGCCGCAGCCGGGATTCGAACCCGCGACCTGCGGGTCAGCAGCCGAGTACCTTAGCCACTAAACCAGCGCGGCGGGGCCGCAATAATGATCTGAAGGTGCCTTCTGCGCTAAAGTAAAGGGAACGCCACAAGCAGCACGCAGATGCCATCTTTTTGTTATTTTAAATAATATTAGACACATTTTTGAGACACCCTGTATATAAGTCTCGGGCCTAATAGAGGCTTTATTCAGGTCCGGGCCCGATTCGAGCGTAAAGCTCACTGGCCCCAGCCCAGTCCGGGCCGGGCCCAATCCAACAACGCCTTACCCGGCCAGACCCAGCCCATGGGCTGGGTCCGGCCCGTGCAGGGCACTAGCGGAAACACACCCTACAGGAGATGCACATATTGGCAGTAGGAAGGGGAAGTCTTGGGATCTCTCGCTAAACCCACTGAGGGACTTCTCTGAATTTGTTATTCTTCGACCTAGAGTGTCACCTGCTTATTAAGTTGACTCAACAGAGACCGAGCTTGAACAAGCACTCGACGGACCCCGGCAACGATACTGTGCTTAAAGAAGAAAAGTAGGCCAGAATAGCGCCAGGAATATATAAATATTATTAGGAACTTTACCGGATGTGCGTCTGGTTAACCTCTCTGCCTTTTCTTGCATCTTTATCTCTCTCTCTCTGTAGTATTATTGACAATTAAAATACACTAAAAGCCCGATAATTTTAACTCAGAAGGGGCTATGAAATTGTTCAAATTACGCGGAGTTTCAAAAAGTGAGCGGGTGCTAGAAATAATGGACATAGTAGCACACAGTGTGAGCAGAGCCCAAGAAGCCACCTCAGGAACCGTCATCACGAACTATGCGCTACACTCTTATGATCAGGTCGTGCACAAACGGCTTGGCATAGATATCAATTAACAAGGGTCTGAATAAGACTTACTACACGTTTATTAATACACGCAAGGGATTTCGGGAATTAAGTTTAAAAGCAAACTGAATTAATTGGGCAACGAGTGAAATTCCAGAAGCAATCACAGGCATGCATCCGTCTGAGCAGTAAGACTTATTGTTAGTTAACGTAATCAAAATAAAAGTAATGAGACATTTGCATTTTCTGGCGGTTTTTTTTTTGTTTTGTCGCGACTACATCAGCAACGTTTGCAGCTTGCCCGTGTGCTCCTGCGCAACGTCTGGATTTTCATCTTCTGAGAAATACTGCTGTTTTGTTGATTTGCACCTTTTGAAATTTTGGTTTTGTTCACTTTTGTAAGACATTGTGACAACCCTCCATTGGCCAACTTCTGCCAAGAAAAAGAAAAATCAAGGGCTCCCAGTCGGAATTAACCATTTCGGGCATAGATGCGTTCGAACTATCACGAGGTTTTTACCACAAAAATACACAGTGCTGTGCCAAGATTAGGGTTCACCAACCGAGTGCACTAACCCCTGTACAACTACGATGGGCTACTCTCAAATCCGTCAAAAGAGTTATTAAGTGACTAATTCGTAGGTAATTAGGAATGTTGGGGAATGAATAAAAAAATCAACGTACCCTTACTGATGAGCAAGATCTGTTTGAACGTACAAAGTCAATACGATTTCGCAAATGAAATTGGCATATGCGAACTTCGTGTCGTGAAGCAAATGCACAACATCCAACTGAGTGAGTGAGTTGTTTGTTCATTGAGTCACCGCAGCTGTTCATCGTGCGTTGTTGCCTGCTGCATCTCCCGGATAATCATTCTTCCCAGCTCCGAACGGCGGTAAATATCGTTTTCTCTCTCTATTTTCTCCCGTTTCACGCCATCACAAACACCGGCTGAAAGAAAACAAGCATGACCAGAAGCTCTTCAGGCAAGCCGTGTGCATAGGCTGGCATACGTAGGGTGAAGCCAGGCGACGATCTGCATGGCGAGCACGTTGCACCAGTTGCCGAAAAAGCAGCACGCTCCCCGCCACGCTGGTTCCCGAAGGAAGGCTGAAAACAAAAAGGATGAAGCGAGATGCTCCGAATGTCTTATGCGCTCCTGCCAGCGCGTCCCCGCAACCACCATTTTCAGCCAGGCCCCGAAACAACGCCTATCGCTTTCCTTCTTATCCACCTCACCTTTTATTCCACGCAGCTTTTCAGCTGTCTTCCCTGGACTTTTAACTCCTTCATCGATGCTCTTCAATTGTGCGCCCATTCTGTTAAAGTTCCACCGACCTTCTTGGTTTCTCTCGGTTGTGTTACTTGCGGCTTGTTAGTACTTCCAGCAGTGTTATCAGCGTTCTGTTGGTTGTTGTTGTTGTTGTTGTTGTTGTTGTTGTTTGTCTTGGCTTCTCCTGGTTGCGTTTCTCGCACCTCGCCACATTGTGCCCCGCCACGGTGGTGTAATGGCTGAGGAATGCGGCTGCTGAACCGCATGCAGGTCGTGGGATGGAATCCCGGCTGCGGCGACTACGTTTTCGATGGAGGCGAAAATGCTGTAGGCTCATGTGTTCATGGTTGGGTGCACGTTAAAGAACCCCAGGGGGTCGAAATTTCCGGGGCCCTCCACTACAGCGTCTCTCATAATGGTTTGGGGACGTTAAACCCTACAAATCGATCATCAATCAAATCGCCATATTGTATATTGCTGTATCATCTGTGTAAAGCTCTTCGTCGTCGCTTGCGAAACAAGTTGCCGTCCTCAGAAGAACCAAAATGTTTTCTGAGCATTGGTTTCGGTGAAGAAGGGATGCTAATGGAAGAATGGGAGCAGAAAAGTAAAGGCTGACTATAAGTGTCAGGTTTCACAAAATTTCCACGACTTCTTCAACGTAATCGACTGCGTATTGTGACGACTGGTTGCAATGGCTGCTTTCGCCCTTCGCTGCCAAGCATGCTCTTGATCACAGTATCTTTTACACTGCTTACCTTTAAAATGTCATTTGTGGACACAGTGACTGAGGAAGGGAAAGCAATATGTATAGAAATCTTTGTTGGGAAGTGCAAATATATCAGAAGCGTTTTCTGTTTTCTCTCTCGTTACTCTTATCCTACCTCTTTGTTTCCTCTCAGCCCTTCACCAATGGAGTGTAGCAAACTAAAAAAAATTCACGCATATCCACGAAGTGAATGATGGCCAGTGGAAGATGTCATGGATTTTTTTACAATAGTTACTAGACAGAACTCGCCCTGATGTCAATGACAACTGCAACGCATGACACTCAGCTGGCATGGAAATGATGGATAGTGCAAAAATTTGGCTAGTCTTCATTTTTTCGGGTACGTTTGGCTTCACGCGGCCTGGAGCCGCCTTGTCGCAAGATGAAAACCAGCAACTCTTACGCAGTTTCATTTTGCCACATTCAACTTTCAGATTCACCAATTGAAATTGGCTCTCGAAGTTCAGAGTGATCAATTCTTTTTTTTTTTCAAAATAAAAGAAAAAAACCAGGTAAACAAAGACGCAAGTGCGTTCGAAGCCACAAGCGCGAAGATTAGGCCAAGTTGTGTACTTCTCACGGAGACTGAACGATTGCAGAGCCAGAGTCCCCGCTAGTTGATTTTAAGAACCTCGATTTGCGAAGCGAAGTCCTAAGTGACTAAATGTCTGTGTTGCAGTCGTCGTCTAGTATAAAGAACGGACAGATGTTGAACAGATGGAGAGATGAATGGACGGACGCACCGATCGAAAAATGGTCAGACGGCACAAGTGATTATGTATTGTGCTGATATATTCTAGATTGATATACGCACACATAAAATTGGTTTTTCAAACAGATGCTTTCGTTGCGATCAGTGTCGGTTTCGACTGTAGACTACGGCGCTCAGAGGAGCATTGTGAGGTTTCAAGGCGGTAAGGCCCCAATATTTATATTCCACTTGACATCTATCTATCTATCTATCTATCTATCTATCTATCTATCTATCTATCTATCTATCTATCTATCTATCTATCTATCTATCTATCTATCTATCTATCTATCTATCTATCTATCTATCTATCTATCTATCTATCTATCTATCTATCTATCTATCTATCTATCTATCTATCTATCTATCTATCTATCTATCTGTCTATCTATCTATCTATCTATCTATCTATCTATTGAATAAACAGTCACTGTATAATCAATCACCTGAGTAGATAACCAATCACCTGAATAACAGAAATCACCTACTTCCGTTCCTTAGGGACACAACTGAGGAACAGTACATGTCCAGATTTAACGCTCTCAGCGTAATTCTCGCCTAGCAATGCCAGCGAGCAACCAAAAAGAAGCACCGTTTTTGAGTCTCGCGACTTCAAGGGGAAGCTTTCGCACGCCGACCACGTCGGTCGCAACAACACACACGTCCTCCCTCGTGAATTCTTAAAATGATATATGTAACGTTGTAGAAATTCACCACGGGGACAGCGAAACTCGCTCGCGTGGTGTACCACACCGTCTCTTATACGCTGCTTCTTCATTCCGTGGTGGTGAACAGTTGCTTGCGGCTGCGCAACATCGACTCTCGGGCATTCTCTTTCTCTCACGTCTTACGGGAAAAAAGAAAAACGGTTGTCATTCTTTTTGCAGTGGCAAGCTCTGTTTCCTTTATGCTATTACAAGCCATCTTTTGCTAGCGCGCTGGTCGTCACGTCCAAGATTTTCAAAAAAATTTTGCTATTCAAAATGGATACGTTTGCTCCATTTCGTTTTCTGCTTTTCAGGTATTCTGGGTCGTATTGTTCAAGCTACTCCGCTATTCAGAGCTTACCATAATCCTTGAGCAGAGGCATACCAGCTTTCTTGCATGTCATGTCTTCCTATATATTAGTAAGTGTTACCTCTCTATCTCTGCTCTGGAGGCTACCATTTTCTCTTAGACAGTTTTTTTGGGTCTGCTAATGATTTGTAGCCTCCGTGTCTCGCTTATAAATATAATTAATTACAGATTGATTAGCGCTTAGAAGTAAAATATGTGTACCAAAATAATTGAAACTTCAGTTTCATTTCTGAAACTTCATTTCTTCAGTGAACCCTTGCGATAAAACTGTTGCTTTTCATCTAATTCTTTGATTCTTCATTCTATCTATTCATTCATTCAGGCAGTCATTCATTCATTTGTTATATGTGTGCATTGAAGCAGATAGATCATATGAGAAAGAAGCTATGTTAGTTGCAAAACGGCATGGTTTCTTGGAATCTTGAAAGTAGTGTATCCCATGGCGAACATTTCGTATAAGTCGTAAATGTTGTTGTTATTCTTGAACTTGTATTACCTTCGATCGGTTCTGTTTTCTGTCTCAGGCGTGATAACTTTTCTCAGTTTTCGATTTCTGGCACTGTCTAATCGGTGCTCCGAGGTGACTCTTTTTTTTCTGCAATGTTTCTTGGCTTCTTTTTTTCAGACGTCAGGCAATCATTTTTTTTCTTGCTGCGCTTATCTACAAACTACAGGGGCAATTTTTTGTGTCACGTCATTCAGCCTTCTTTGCCTGGCACCCATCACAACTAAAAATGACAAAGCAGGAGGATGATGGATGACTATACTACGTTTTTTTTTTGTCATGCTCTCATGTTAAAAACTTCTGGTGCAAAATTAAATAAATAAAATGCATTACAATGAACGGGGTGACGTTTTCTAATACGCATGCACAACGTAAGAGATCAGATCAGATGGTCCCCATGTTTCGACGTGAAGGAGAGCTGACAATCCAGCCTAGAGTATGAAACAAGGGCAGCAATGAGCGCATCAAAACACGCTCAGAAAATCAGCAAATCAGCTTAAAGTCAAAAAGGCCTGTCAATGTTTTTTGCAGAAATAAAAAATTGGGCAAGGTTCTCTTTACTACCTAAAAAAAGAAATAAATATGTCACATCCTCTCCAAGTTTTTTTTTTTTTTGATGACATGCTAAACGGCCGGTACATATTTAAGTCCTGGAGGTCCACAGTGATACTGGTCTCGGCCTCTTGATTGTCCTATCAATGGTGAAGACCACCTGCAAAATAAAAATTTGGCCAAGACCAAGCTATCCTAGCCCATACGTGCGATCTACTTAAAATACTTTGTACTTTATTACTTTTATTGCACTTCACTGTCCAGAACAATGCTTTCCACGTACAAATTAACTTGAGCTTTTAATGCAGTGTTTTAAAGCCATTCGTCTTGAAGTGCTAAAACAAGAGCGTCACTACAAAACGGGTAGGAAGGAGAGAATGAGATCCTATACTGCAGCACTGAACGGCACTTGACTCAACGCGACAAATTCCTTGACTCACTAAATCAATCAGGGAACGCAGGCCCCTGAGAGGTCTTAAGTGACTTCGCCTTGCAAGAGCTGCAAATCCCGTGATGCAGCGCAATCTCATACAGCGCGTCTGCAAGCAACATAAGCACTTCACAAGAAGCGACCGGCACTGCAGAAAGTAGCAAGAACAAACTGCTAAACGGCATGGGCTTGCAAGAAGAAGCCAGTGGCGTATATGTGCTGTCTATGAATGAAGAAAGAAAAAGCCCGGAAGTGAAGCCTGTCTGGTCACAGTTCGAGCCACAAGCGTAAGAGCAGCGCTGATGCAATAGGAGCAGTTGCACCTGGCAGACACCCTAATCCGGCGCTCTTGGGCTGCCATTCTGCTTGCTGACTGCACACGCAGTACTTCATCATAGTACCGTACAGCTTGAGTAGTGCTTACTTGCCGTGCGCATAGAGTTATTGTAAGGTGAGCTGGAGCGGGCGAGATTCGATCCCAGCGATCGAATCTCGCCACCTCCGGGGACAGCGAATATTTCGTCCACTTTAATTCACTTAAACTTGCGTCTTCACACTATTAAAAGTACAACATTTAAATACAGTACGTTCTTGTTGAATTAATTGTTTGTCAGGTTTAATTACACGTGTCTAGCTAGGAAACGGGTCCCTCGAAAAATGAGATCACCTTCGTTTGTTTATTGCAAGATATTTACAAATCTGAGTTTGTACATACATATTCTATTCGCGGTGAGGAATACTTCAAGAAGGAGCACTTCAGCAACGCAGTACTGTAATGTCAATACATGAAAATAAACACGACAGGACGATGTACTTCACTTCTCACCCCTCTTTTTGTTCAAGTTGCAATGCTGTGCGTGCCACCAACAAACTTGAATCATAATTGCATACAAAATTACAAAATATAAAACATCAAAACGTGATTTTTTTTCATTTTATTATCAAAAAGCGTTGAAATCTGTTCCGTCAATAGCGAATATGCTCTGCATTGCAAAACGAATAAATTAACTTTTCGCCTTCAGAGATAACCATTTTTGTACTTAAAAAACCATTCAAATACTCTTCAGCAAAATACAGCGTGAAAAACAGAAACATGGATCTCATCGCGCTTACTTTTCACGCAAAATATACACAACGTACACCTTTATATGATTTTCCTCATCGAATTTATTTCGATGCCACCAATCATTCACATCGATAAGTTGATAATTTGCATGCTTCGGTCACTACATTGAAATATCTGTTTGTGTAAGACTTTCCTCGTGATTGCAAAGAAACAAGGTACAATCAGGTCTATTACTCAGTTTTCACGTATCGAATGAACCACTTTCAAACCATCACATTACTAACGCAGCTCTAAAGAAACAGACCGTACTGAATCATCTTGAACTGCGTAACTTTAAAACAGGTGCCAACGCACAACTATAGTTTCTTGTGGATGAGGGCATCACAATAGCAACGCGAACAACTCATGTGTCTGCAGGAAAGCTTCCTTTGCTTTCCCGCTCGTGTAACTCATACTACATTGCCCGCAACTGCCAGGATTTATCTGACTCGAAGCTACTTTAGAGCCCGCATGAACTGCACTTTTGTTGCTAGTAGAGGAATGAGGTTGTAGGTAGCTACTTATCCTTCGGGAATTCAGTGGCTCCTTCTTTAAAGCCTCGCTAACGTGGAAGGTGTCGGGCATCTGAAAGAGATTGTGCTGGTCTTGTCAGGTCAATGACGCATTTTCTTTCACCTTGTATCGACGTTGCCGAGTTTCCGTGCGGATGTTTGTACTTCCTTTTCAGACTGCTGAAGAAATGCCAACACTATTTTAGTGTCTAAGTGTGCTCACCTTGTAAACAAGTTATATATGGAAGAAACTGTTCACCCGTCACACGACCAAAAAAAAAAACAAGTTTATAAGCTTAAGACAACTCTCAATGTTATTTTTTATACCGTCTTGCCCGGCACGCTGTCTAATGAATAGTTGTGAAGCGTGTAGTCTTGAAAAAGTTGGTAGGACATAACTGAATATACGAACAGCACAACCTATAAGTAGTTACACCGTAACTACGGAATCAATGAACAAGGACAGGAAAGAGCGCTGACTTCAATGATTTAATAGCAGAGTGGCTTGCATATATCGGTAAAAAAGAGAACTGGCATGCGTAGAGAGGTTGTAGTTAACAACCACTGTGATACAATGTCAACAAAAGTCTTGTCACTTCTTCATTGAGCTGGAAACCAGTATATCGCTTAAAAATAATCGAAATACACAATCTCGTTTTGTCATAGCTGTACTGATGGAAGACTTGCACTAATACCTTTATATTTATGCGATAAGCCTCAATTATCTGACGCGTGGCCTGCGATTGGTGCTTGCCTATTACCTCACAACGCTCATAAGGAAGCACGCCGCTGCAGTCACGTCAGTGGATTCCGAGGTGTCCTTGAACCGCATTGAGCACGTTATTATTATTCTCTCTGAAACAGTCATTCAAGCAACTTGCGCTTTGCCGTGTTTCTCACCGCAGTAGAGCAGAAGAAGATACACGACACCAATAGCACAAGAAACGAAGCGAGTTGTGTGTGTCACAGAGCATGTTACTCTAATTGCAGCTTAATAATTCACCAATTTACAAAGCTCTGATAGTTTTCCCGGGGCGGAAAAGACAACTGCGATATCAGTGCATTTCCTTACTTTTTTCAACCTACGCTAAATGTTGTGCTGATAACGAACTGCCACACAATTCTTAGAAACTGACGCATCTTGAGGCTGAGATTGTCTTCCTAGATTTTGTATTTGTTTCAAAAGCTTTTCCGCAACAGCAGACATCAGGGCGTTCGAGTAACGAGCGCTCCAGAGGCGCTCCACGTGTACTTTGAAACTGCGTTGCATCGAGGGCGGGCATGACCTATTAAAAGTGTTTTGAAAGAGCTGCAAAGAGCTCCTAAGAGAGTTTCGAAACAGCTGAGTGGAAAGGTAAAACGGGTTTTCTGTTTCTCTGTGAGAACAGCTAGCACAAATGATTGCTCGGAAAACATATGAGAACAGGTGAGAAGGTTTGTTATTAGGGTTTGCCTTGTTAATGCGACCCTAACGCCGTAAGTAAGGCACATTGGTACTGCACATGTACCACAAAGCAGCAAAGCATGCTTGCTCATGCCGTGAGAAAACACGATTAAAGAAAGTGCGCCCGTGCTTACAAGTAAACTGTGAGCCATCAGTGTGAGCGTGCGAGATATCAGGCCTCAAGGAACACTTTCCGGTGTGCCCCGCCGCAGTGGTCTAGTGGCTAAGGTACTCGGCTGCTGACCCGCAGGTCGCGGGATCGAATCCCGGCTGCGGTGGCTGAATTTCCCATGGAGGCGGAAATGTTGTAGGCCCGTGTGCTCAGATTTGGGTGCACGTTAAAAAACCCCCAGTGGTCGGAATTTCCGGAGCCCTCCGAAACGGCGTCTCTTATAATCATATGGTGGTTTTGGGGCGTTAAACTCCAAATATCAATCAATCATTTTCCGGTGTTCCTGCATAACACTCAGTAATGTAGAGCACAGTGATGCGGGCTTCGCTGATTTGAGGGATCTGCGAGGAAAGCAAAAAAGAAAGCCTCCAAACGCCATCGGCATTCCGCGAACGTTTTTACCATATAATATTGACGTACAGTGTCCATTTTCATGAAAGGGAACACGGAAGCGCGTGGCCTGCGCGCTCCGGCTGCTGCTGTCAGCGCGTTCAAGCGGAAGCCATAGCTACCACAGTCTCTTTTGGCGTCATCTCGCGGCGAGCAAACCAACCATTCGTTGCTGATATAGAACGGCAATCTTGCATCTCCTCCCCCTTCAAGGCGATTACCATCTCTCGCTTAATCGCCTTGAAAGGGGGGGGGGGGTCCTAATCTTGCCGCTGATTTTATATCAGCAACGAATGATTGTTTTGCTCGCCGCGAGATGACGCGAAAAAAGTGTGGTTGCTATCGCTCCCGCTTGAACGCGACGTCAGCAGCCGCCGGAGCCCGCAGGCCACGCGCTCCCGTGTTCCCTTTCATAAAAATTCACACTGTACATCACAAAGTGTTCACAGCTTGGCTTGTTTCGGCTGAGTACTGTCAAATATTGTAATGGTGAAGAAAGAAACATGGAGGAGTGAACGAAGAGCCACACTGACATTGCGTATCTGTTTCTGTTTCGTTGCTCGCCGGTGCGATGTTTCGCAGCATATGTGGTACAGACATAACACTAGCTGCCACTATCGCACTATCACTCTCTCCCATTTGCGAACACTGCGTACAGCTTTATACTCCTGTCGTTTCCTGTTAACTAAAGAGTTCATCTTTATTCCTACTCACGCACTGTCGCATCCCATTGTACTTGTTCCAGTTGTTGCTCACGTACACTTCCCCGAACTCTCACAACTGTGAAACAAATCAATGCGAAACACGCCGTGCCACGAGTACAGTTTTCCATTGTTGTGTCAAGCACAACTCCGCAAACTTAGTCAGCGTTCCAACAGCACGCGTAAGATGGCATACGCATCCTCGCGTTTCGCAGGATTAGGTAAACTGTGCGTAGAAGCGCACCATGGCGCAGAGGAGTCTTCTATACAGATGAGCGCTCACCATGTTTGACACCCGTGTAAACAATGAAGAATAAAACAGCAAAATAAAACACAACCGCAACAGTAACCCTCTGAACTACAGCGCAAGTCCTTGCAGAGGAGATTCGAGTGGAACCTATGCGTATAACTTAGCCGTCATGGTTAGAGAACAAAGGCGCGCTGGAACAAATATGAATCGCACTTGAGTATTCGAGCGACGGCGCGTTTTGTATCAAAGCACGATTGCAAAAACATGCGAGAAGGAATCGCCAACACCGAAACGTTCGGCGGCTAAGTACACGATGTGAGCTTGGAACCTGCTTACCCAACTGTTTTAGTGAAATTGTAAAGCAAAGAGAATTTGCCAACGTGTCTTCTTTCGTTTTCGCCAGAGAGTATAGCTGAGTTGCCGGCCTGTTCACTGCTTTTTGAGACTATTGCGGACCTTCTGTTGCATGGTAATTGATGCCCTTACAATGTAGCTTCCTCTCAATCTTATTAACGGTGACCGCTTTTGTTAGGCTGCAGGTAACCACCTGGAAATCGAGCCTCCTTTTTAAATTCAGTGCTATATTTGTCGTACCTAATTATGAACTTGAGGCTAATTTGTGCATTTAGAAGTAAACTGGACCACTAGGCTACCTCACTATAAGATACGCTGGATTCCTCTAAATAGGATTCGTGGTAAATCCAAGATTACAACGACATGATTGTTTTGCACTAGATTACATTAACAAGAAAGAGAACACATAAGTGTAATTGTTCTACTCTAGGAACGCTTGACTCTAGAGCTTACGGAGTCTGTTTATTACAATATTATCTAACAGTGCGACTATAATGGGCGTTTCATTGGTATGATGCTTACATACTCTCTTTTCTCAAGCGGCTTGAAGCACTGGCGTGGCTGTGAGGCGCAATACTTGACTCTAACGCAGCATGACTGGGTTTGACTGCAGCTCCAACCATGATTTTAGGTCTTCGCATCAATCACAATTTTTTGCGCAAATTGATGTCCCCGTCGCATGGGGCACCGTACTTTCTACAACATGGGTTTATTCACGATATCTTGTTGATATTTTCAAAGCCCGGTCACACTGGCCCTGGGTTCATATAGACTGATTCTCGTGTGGTGCATAACCTTATACAACGGGTTTTACTTTGCATGATGTGCGACAGGGGACTGATTCAAACTGTTCCATGACGTACCTTACAGGTGTGTGATCTTATTCGTGTTGTGACATGTGCATCGTCTTTTTCATACACCAATGTCCTATCATGTCTAGTTTATGTGAAAGGTTCAGCTTAAATTGAGGACGACGAAGCCAGCGATAGAAAGGGAAATGATAGGTGTAACCGCAAGAAACAGAAAGAGAGCAGAGTGGACCAGGGAACAAACCGGGGTTAAGGATATCATAGTTGAAATCAAGGAGTAATGAACATGAGCTGGGCATGTAGCGCTGAGACAGGATAGCCGTGGGTCGTTAAGCATAACTGACTGGATTTCCAGAGAGGGAAAACGTGTTAGGGGGCGAAAGTTAGGTGACCCGATGTAATTAGAAAGTTTGTGGGTATAAACTGGCAGCAGCAAGCACAGGACCGAGTTGACTGGCGTAACATCGGAGAGCCTTTGTTCTCAGCTGGGTGTAGTTAGGCTGATGATGATGATGATGAAGCAGACAGCCACAACAACGCCAAGGCTTAGGCGCATAGACGGGCGGGGGGGTGGGCGAATGGACGAATGGATACAAACAGTCAATATGCATATGGTTCGCTGAAAAATGCTTGACATTTATTATAACACAGCGATGGTGCTTCATACAAATAGTATTTCAGCAAACTTGAAATGTGTGGCTCCGGTGTTTGTCGCGGTCTTAATTGCGACAGTTCAATAAAGCCTTTCAAAGTTATTGGTTCCATCTCTGCAAAACTTTTGAACTAGTGCCTGCCACATATATGTTCCCTTTTGCATTTTAACTATTGGCTAGAAGTAGGAACTGTTCAATTTCTGTAGCTTATACACGATACGTGTTTTTGCATGCAATGTCACATGAATGATGGTTTCGCCTAGCCATCTATAACTTTTTTGCGAATGTACAGTTGTAGCTATATTCACAGCCTCTTTTCGTCAACTGAGTATCACCGTGAAAAAATAGGTTGGTGACTATGATTGTGTATTGTTGTTTGTACTCATTTTCCATCTTTGCAGCTACTGAAAATTGCAACGAGGTGGTATTTAACACCACAAAGTAGGAACTACCAACCTTGCCTATAGGTAAGCTTCACGCAAACATAAAGCTTATGGCTGACTTTTAAAACAGGTATTTTGTTTGTGTTCTTCAATAGCGTGTGAAAACAATAGGTTCAACACATCAGTTTAGTGCAGCACTCGAGACGAAATGAATTATGGCATGATTGTTCCCGATGCTCAACAAAGAGCCAGCTTCTGAGGATCCAGCTGAATATCTTAGATTCTTGTTTGCTTTCAAGAGCGTTTCAAAATTTCTGGTCGACGTGATGTAGAAGTGAAGCTTATATCAGGCCCGTTCTTCATAGAAAAAAATGATAAGAGAATCCCAGCGCCGCAAGTTATACGCAGTTTAATATCAAGTTTTTTACGAGATTTTCCAGATCTATGAAAACGCCGCAGTTTATTTTATAGTTCACAGACAGAATGCGAATATTTGCGGACTGACTGCAAAAACAAAAACCAAGCGCATAGAACAGCACCGGACTGCGCACCCTGGTCTTACGTCGTATGTGTCCGCCATATTATTCCAGGTAATATGTTAGTTTATTCTGAAAGTATGAAGAAGCTACATGAGCGATGCATCCTACTAATGTAAATGAGGATGTTCCGAAAAATGAGAATTTCTCGAGAAAATTGAACCGAGGTTCAAGGACACACGAAAAGCAAGCAGTAACGTTATTCCGATTATTTCTTGAGACTTGAAAGGGCGATATCTACAAAGGTGATAGTGTATTGTATTTCTCCTCGACTCAAACATTCCGACATAAAATGAACAGCAATGTTTAGCGCGAACGTTCCACAGTAATTATGCGCATGTGGCACTTTATACTCGGATAATCCCCTGTAAATGCCCTGATTTTTATTTCATTAGGCTGTGTCAAACAAAAAAAATCAAGCCATATAATCAATTTTTCTGTTTAGTAGATGTGTATGTTGTGTTAGTAAGTGTTAACAAATACTCACGGGGTCTCTTTTGAATCTGCCTAAGATGATTCTAAAGAAAAAGCTGTTTTTTCTTCTTTTTTTTTCTTAGTTGGTGTAATGATTACCCCACACTACTTCGCAGGATGCACCAACCTAACACAGTTTCACGCTGCCTCCAGGATCGGACGCATTGGTAGGCGTCTGCGGTCAGTTCACCTTTGAGCAAGCGACGATTTCATGTTATGATGTCATCATGTCACGTGACGTGATTCCATGTAATAGTTAAGTCCCGACGATCTTCCATATTTCGTTTATCACGTTTTGCGTCACCCGTTTAGCGCGACACAGGATGGCCCACGCACTTCATCCCCTCTTGAGCCACGAACATCGGCTACCTTCGCTCACTCTTAGTCACACAGAATACGACGTGCAAGGCAGCATTGCTGCTTTTAGACATTATACGGGAACTCACGGCGACTGAAAACGCCTGACGCCGATGACAAGGAGATGCTTGTTGTGACCATATAAATGTTTTCGCAAGGATTAGAATAACACGAGAAAAGTAAAGTACGAGGCATGAAAAAAGGTACATATAAGATTCCATGTGTATTTAGTGCACCTGAACTGAATTAAGAGCCTGATTGAAAACTCTCTTTCGCACGCAGACTTTTTAAGAGGCAATTCGAACCAATACTCGAGAGGACTCTGAAAACCGGGAAATAAAGAGAAGAGGAAGGCAGCGAAGTTAACAAGAAGGTAGTATCTGCTACGCTACCCTCCACTGGGGTTGGGGAATAGGGGGTTGAAAGAAAAAAAGAAAGAAATATTACGGGGACAAAGAGAAACCATCAAGGCCACGCACATAGACTCCTACACGAGTTCGTTCCACCCTTTCTGATTGGCCAGTTGATCACAGGGAGCCTAATAGTCCTTGCAAGGCCTTCTGTGATGTCAGGTCTATACGACGGTGTATAGTCGTTTTTCTAAGTACGGCTGGTTGTCTAGCTTTTTCAATGCCTGAAAAATATGCTGTGTATGTGTTGAATATTTCGGAAAGTTACACAAAACACGCCCAATTATTGTTTCTTCGTGGTCGCAATGATCACAGGTGGCGATGTCAGCCACCCCTAAACGGGACGCATGTGCATGGGTGAACGCGACGCCCAGCTACAATTTAAACAGAACAGTAGCACCACCTCGGCGAAACCTTAAACGAATTCGCAAGCTTCACGCGAGCTCAAAGGAGTGTAATCGTGTATGCCTGAAATAGGGCGCATTCCAATTTAATATGGGGCATTGGTAAGCGAGCAAGCGGAGCTTCCGAACTGTGTCTGTTCTCGAAAGAGGTATCAACAAGTCATGTTCCTGTGTATGGGCTGAACGGGCAGCTTGATTGGCTCGTTTACTACCGATGATGTCACAGAGACCAGGTAGCAAGTGAAATGTAATGAGGTGTCATTCTTTGTTATGTGGAGCAACATCTCTGCAGTCTCAAACAGACACTGTGCGTGTGGACCACAGTGTAAAGTCTACATACCAACACTTCTAGTAGCCAGTCATCAACTCAACGTTACTTGAGGTGTTGTAGTTGTGCACATGTCTATAGCGAACACGTAGTCACGAAAATATTTCGAAATAGCGCCTTAATGGAGGAGTTGTTCAAAATTCATCTAGGGCATACTTTGATCTCTAAGACCCAAAATATCAAGATCAATAGACATCGAACCCTTTTTCTCCTTCTGTTGAGCTCGATCTCAAACGTGGTTGGACAAAGCAATTCCGTTGAATGTTCCGATAAGAAAAACACACTGCGCAGAGAACAAAAGGAGGCCGAAACAATGAAAATAGTTCTCGCCTATTCTCGCTCTTCGCTTTCATGCGATGAGCGAAGCTTGCTTTTCTTGTGCACTGTAAGCTTCATTCTCGAAATAAGTGCGCTAAAAAACCAAACAGTCAAATAATCCTCCTCGCGCTACTGCAGGAGACGTGTAGCAAGAACGAAGAAACGAATGTACATAAAGAGCGGAAGGTAGAAGGAACTCGAACGAAAAAAGGCAAAGGTAGTAAGCGCAAAGTTGACCCGTTCACAAAGTGGGAAAGAATTGTGAGCAAACAAAGCGTATCACTCCCGAGAACAAAAGGACACGACCAGACGGTAAGGAATGTACTTGGGAAGGTGTAGACGGACCTTCAGGCCACACACTGAGAAATTTTCTTGCACTCATTTCCCAGTTGTAACGAGATAAAACAGCCAGAATGGAGAGCGTGTGTGTCAGCAGAGACCTCTGGGCTTTTGTGCTTTGAACTATGACTCAACTGGAGCCCTTTGTCTTCTGGGCGATTGGGGTCATGCTAGAGCCAGTAAACGATACGATACGTGCTTGTGAAGTAGTGTTTTCTAATTCGGTAACAAGTGATTTCGTAGAAACTCATTCTATTGCCTTAAGGAGGTCGTCGTTTGTTTAATGCAAATATAGGAACGAAAAAGCAAGCGCAGATTGACGCAGCGGAAACTGAGAGACAGTGAATAAGTTGGTTAGTGGCAAAAAAAAAGCATGCCTTCTTTCGACGTCTCACAAATACGAGTCACCTTGCCGCGTCAGGATTGGGAGTACACATACAACTGGCGCATGGATTTCGTTCGTTGATATAGGAATAACCAAACTTTTTATCACAAAGCCAGTGAAACAGAACGCCAGCATCGTCATGGGCTGTCAATAAAAGACAAGGCAAATTTAAAAACTCGAGTAGCTCGCACCGAGTCGCATAGAGTTGGGCCATAGCAGAGCAGCTGGACACATTCAAGTATTTTTTTTTACCATCTGTGCTGAGTGCTTCGGCATTGATTAAGAGCGTTTCTGTTAATGATGATAATAATGTACCGTCTGTGACACACGGCAAAGATAGGCCAGAACAACTCTGCAGTAATAAAGCCTTCAAGTAAGGAAATGCTTGGGCATATAAGGCAATAGCCTTAGACGGCTAGAAAGTGAATGTCGCCATTCTCTTAGACTGTAGAAGTGTTGATTCTGTCCCGCTCCTAGCTTTTTGCACCTCACCAGGTTTTGCGCTGTCCTCATGGTTGGACGATTCTTGAGTAAGCGATGTTGTAATGTAGTGACGTAATCGTGTGAAATCAAGATAACGTAACAAACTTTGGCGGTGACGTCATTATCAGGGCATATGGTAATACCATCACGTGTTTTTGTTTTGCATCCCTCGTGTTGCCGCTGAATCCGCTTCCAGTCAAATTTAGGGTCTGATGAGGAATGAAACACTTTCACTTTATAAAAAGAAGATATTGCTCTGATGCTAGATCACCAGGAAAAGTTTACGTTTATTGTCGAAGATTTCACAAAATGAAAGCCTTATACATTAAGACACTATGGCGCCAAGACTCTGGGTTAGCACGGGTTGCACTTTCCAATACTAGAATGCATACCAGAAAGGCAAGCAATTTGGTCAAAACCGTCTTGGTGTTATAAAGTGGAATGCTGGGCCAGTTGGTAAAACATAATGTGGAATTATATGAGCGCACAAGGTAGAAGGAAAAGCACTTGACAGGAAAGACGCTCCTTCCTGTCTTTCCTGTCGAGTGCTTTTCATTCTACCTTGTGCGCTCTTCCACAATTCGTCTTGGTTTATTTATGGCTGGCAAGCTTTAACGTCCCAATAACTGGGGATAGTTTCTTCAAAGTAAGTTTACGCACACGCTCCTACTGCAATGCTTTCGCGGATCGAATAACCATGTCTCGCCGTGATTGCCAAGTTTCAAAATGCACTTTATCATCGTCTACCTAACTCCATTCAGACCGATCATTCATCAACAGGGCCACGCACAAAGGGGACTTGTTCCGCTGTAGGATTGCCGACGGCGTATTGCTCAGCGCCAAGTGCGCGTGCTTCCGAAACTTTGTGAGGATCTCATTTCCGGCTGCAAATGGATAAACGAATGAACACGGAATGAAAAGGTACTTTCAAATACACCACGTAGGTCTTTCGCCACAATTAAACCATTCATCAAAACTTCACCGATATGCAACAAAACCTTTCATGTTTCGTTAAACAAATATAGTTTATCTCTTCATTGCCTATATGTGTGTTTGCTGCTGTCATCCTCACTGTTACAATATCGTCACTGTTATAGACGTCGTGGTCGCCATCTCTGTAGTTGTTCTCATCGTCATCATTGTTGAACACTTGCAAACTTGCATGTACCAGTGACGCTCATAGCTTACTCTTATAGCAGGTCACTTCAAAACATTAATGAAACATTATGTTAAAACAACACTTCCGCAATACCTGGTGAGGTGCCGGCCTATAACAGATATGTATATTAGCGGACAAAAATGTAGAAAACACGATATGCAAAACGTCATAAAGTAACGAAGTAGCGTAAAGACAGCGAAAACAACCAGTCAGCCATTGAATGCTCAATTGTTTAAACAAATCGACCGAAACGTTACTCAAATCGCTTATGCGCATGCCCTACGTCAGTAGTCATTTAGCTCTGATTAAACAGTGTGCTATGATGCAGATAAGACCTTAAAGAAAGAAGAGGAGCCAAAGGCGAACAATGATTCGTGGCACTGAAGGGGCACTTCTTCTTCTGCGAACGTGTAACTGTCTTGGACAGCAACACAACGGGAAATTAAATTTATGGCACCGTTAAACCACCTCGCGGAAGCGTGACGCACTGCTTTAGATGCAGGGGCAAGTTACCAGCTGGCCGCACGTCTTCGCGCGTGCGCAGAGTTGCAGTGCATGCGTAAAGCGTGCTTTATGAACGTCGACGCAGTAAACGTTGACGTTGCAAAGAGACTGCAAAACCCAGAAGAGATTTGCGAGTGCTTTGGAAAGCAGGAAGCCGTTCATAAAACCGCTTTACTAGAGTCGCCCCCACCGCTACTTAGCCACGTTTCATGAGCATCGGACAATGAGAGGTTTCCTTCTGGAACACAAAGCACCCAGAAGAATTCCAAACAGAGCGTTATAAATCAATCGACACGGACGCTGTATTCGTTCACTTTCTCTTCCGAGGTCCCGTATCCGGCGAGTTCTCTCAACCTGAACCGGAGCCTGTACTGATTCATTCTTACTATCAACACTTAGAAAACACAGCAGGTGCCGAAGTAAATGATCTCAAACGTACAAGAGTGGTCACTCCCTCTTACCGCAACAGTAATCTTGATGTGTTCGGGGTGTCAGCAAAGGATCGTTTGTTTTCACAAATTTATATAACACTTAAGAAGGTCATTTGAGGAATCACATATTTATGACAATCTAGTGCTACTTCTTCTTCGTTTTCATCAAAGCTGTTTGCGCTACTAAAAAATTTTGTAATTGAATGACATATCAAGAAACAAGAACTTTAATAACAGTTCCCCTTAGTAGATTCGTTCATTACAGACACATGCTTTCTCATGTTTCTAGCTGCAGCCTTCACCGGCAGGTCGGCTAAAGAGATATATCTCACTCAGACTCACTCAGTGAACATGTTTTTTTTTTTTTTTTTTTGGGGGGGGGGATCACCCGGACTAAGACCCTGCAAAACGTTTCTCACTCGAACTCGATATCACAACTATTCAGTTCGGGCAAACTCTTCTTAACTCACACTCAACTATTTATGGTTCTGACGGGCTCACTAGAGTGGAAGATCACTAATAGCCGAGCTCCCTCACACTTGCACTAAGCTCGCTCTTCTCCATGGAAAAGTGATCGCCGGGACCGTGATCGAACTCGATCGTTCTGGTGTGTAGCCAAGCTCCGTAACCACAGTGCCACCATGGCGGCTGATTATTCGGAAGTAAAGTACCAGGCAGTTACGGAGGAAACAGGGTCATTAAGAGAGAGAGAGAGAGAAAAAGATAAAGGAAGAACAGGGAGGCTAACCAGACGAAGACTCTAGTTTGCTACCCTGTGCTTCGGAAGGAGAACAAAGATAAAAAAAAGTGGAATGAGAGAACAGTTGGTGGAAGTACGGAAATAAATATAGCGACTGGATTGCTATACAGGCATTATAGAAAAAGGAGTTGTCCGCGAAAAGTCACAGTTTGTCTCAAAGTCGGGTTGCTTGCAGGGTCCGCAACAATGCCTTCAGAGTGGCTCGTGATGCAGATCGGGTTGGTCAGGGCCCCAGGATATTGTTTTCCGTCAGGGGTATACTCGATAACAAGTTTGCGAGACGACGACCATCATCCTAACACAGGTATTAAGCATAGGACAAGTTATTCAAAGTTTGCTGGTTCACCCCATGCCGGCGGAAAGCTGTCGTTTCGCCCACTTCAATTTGAACGCATATATATATATATATATATATATATATATATATATATATATATATATATATATATATATATATATATATATTTGTCCAAATGACTTCTAAATAACCTGCCCTATTATTTTCTTGGCTTGATTGTCAGTTGGTTCTCATTACCGTTCATTCTAGCAAACAAAAACTAGCCCCTTATGCTTAGCCTTTTTTTTTTTCGAACCAATTGCAGAACGTGTTATGTAATGCCACCTGCCGCTCGCTGAATATCGACACAAAAAAAATTATGTAAACTGAAAGTTCTGATATGTCGCTCTGCCACTTTCCCATTCAGTTACAAAGACATTTTGCAGTGTCTGACTTTGGGGAACTTTTCACCAGGAACTTTTCACTTACACGCGTCAGCCGAGATGACTGCGAGTAGTTCTTATATACAGGAAACATAGGAGAACGTTAAAGTGGGCGAGTGGTCAGTGCTTTCTCTCTCCTTTAAGGTAAGCATAAACATCTTGCTGCTCAGCTGGACTAGAAAAATAGGTACGAGCCATAGTATAAAGGTACGAGCCATAGTATAAAGGTGAAGCAACACAACAGCGATGACAGTAAAGGTAGTTCTCCGAACTGTGCGTCTCCGCGCATTCTGCAGCCATGCAAGGGATAACGAGTTTCACTAATATCGTGAAGCGCCCCGATATTAGTCATAAGCCACCACGTCGTAAGCCACCAACATTTTCGATGTCATATTGATGTCACGTGCTGAGAATTTGCATGCTGCCGTCCTCAAATGACATCATCGCTTTGTCAAAGGTGGGTCAATTCGCGAAGCACCGCAGAATTTCCCGAGGTGCCAAAAGCTTTCAACGTCTTCTTTTCCGGAGGCGGTGCCTATCCACATTCGCTGCAGAAACCCTTTAGAAGGGCAGGGCATGGTTCAATACAATCAAGTGAGAACACAAAGGCATCTGCGTTTGAGTCGTGTTCGGCAAATTCATGAAGGAGTGTGTAACATTTGCATGTAATTTTGATTGGTACGTAAAAACTTGATAAGCGACAGAAAATTAAGATACGCTGAGGTTAGGATACAAAAAAATTGACACAGAAATGAAGAAAACAATATATGACCTTATGCCCTTCGTGGTGGGAACCATGCAAAATAGCGAAATGAACGATGTCTTAGCTTTTCGACTTTCCTTGGTTCTCTGTTTCTGTGTGTACAGCATTTAATTTGATTTCGTAGATGTAGGCGTTACAGGGGATTCAGCACCGAAAATTTGGCACGTAGAAACAGAGTATTACAACCCGCCACCAATTTATCTGACAAAACAATGCAGCTCTATAAAGTCATTCTCTTCTCAGCGTTTGTCCTGATTGCCTTCTTCAACCTCTTGGGCAACTACAGTGGAAAACCCATCTTCCACACAAAAGGAAGGCGATGACATGGCTGGTAATGTGGGATGAAAAACGAAACGACAGAAAAAAATGCAGGCACGGAAAAGCTTCTTTGTCCGTGCTTCTTGTAGCGAGAGGTAGACTTGCGCACCCCTCTTGGAAATTCCATCAGTTATGCTAATGCATTTGGAGGAGCCCAGCCGTACCGTCGACTTACGGTGAGCCGTCCAAGCGACTCTCCCACCGATGCAGTTTCTTGTACTTTTCATCGCCTGTTACCACTTGCTGTGGTGTTCTGTCTCTTTACCGCTCTGCTCCCCTTGTTTTTCTATCACATTCTTTCATTCAGCAACTGTTCCGCAGGAACAGCCCTTTCCCGTGAATATGAAATTTGCCTCGGCCTTGCTCGCAAAATGCTGCCGCAAAATGGCGTCGAAAAGAAGCTCACTACCAAAGACATATATGAGGTACTTTTTTTAAAAATCTAAAGCCAGACGAGAATCGGGCTAGATCCAAGATAAACATCTTCTTGAGTGACTACAAGCATGGCCCTCAGTGTTTCTTTTGTTTGTCTCTATGCTGATTTCAAATTAAATATTTCCGTTCCAGCTTGATGAATAAGCATGTACTAAGCGTCTTTTAAAAGCAGCATTGCAAAAAGTGTACAAAAAGGTTTTTTGAATCGATGCACAAAGTAAGTAGAGCGCACTTCAAAATACTGGCACAAAAAAAATAAACGGTGGGCGAGGCACCACCTCCGCAATGGCCAAGAAGTTTAGAGAAGAGTCAAGGCGTGTGGTGGATAACGATCGCACGTAGGTGTGGCAGCTTGGACTAGTTTGTATGACATGACGATAGTTATAGCACGAGAACAGAACGATGACAAAGAGACAAGAAGGACACGAAGAACACGAGTGCTCATGTCCTTCGTGTCCTTCTTGTCTCTTTGTCGTCGTTCTGTTCTCGCGCTATAACTATCATTATGCACGGAGGTGTCGTGAATACCAGTTCCTCTCTGTAAACGCAGGCGTAGGCAATATTCAAACCATTCTATTTCATAAAAGGAGTGTTGTCCACTTGGACACACATCACTGAGGATGGAGGTGGCAAAAAGAAAAAAAAATGTTTGCTTTCGAGGCAGTCGAGAGAGACCAGCCACCACTGATGTACCTATTCAAAAAAGCCAGTCACTCGAAAAGATTTGCCTTAGAAATAGAGCTTGTCGTAGAAGCTTTAATGTAAACAGCACTGACGAAGAGGCCATTTTTTTTCTAGAGGTATCACCAGTGATGCCCTTGACAAAGACGAATTCTCGGAGGACGTGACTTGTTTATAGGCAAGCGGACCTTCTTTTTTTTTTTTGCTTTGGTTAGTCTTGTTCTATAGTAGTTTCATGCAATGCTTCTTGGCACATAAGAGAAAAGGTGATTCTGGTTCACCCTATGAATACGTCCGCGTTTGGTGGGAACTTTCTGGCGGTGGCAAAGCATCGGAGTTTATGATCATCACTATATCGAAGAACGTGGTTCACCCGTCTCATGACGCTGGCGCTACGAGCGAACTCGGGTTTGCCTGATTTCATGCTGATGTGGGATAAGAAACGGGCCAAAGATTTTTTTTTACTGACAGTGTATCGTGACTTATAGCAGTGGAATTACATGCCAATGACCGCTTTGCCGAAAAAAAAAAGAAATATGTTTGCTTAGAAGCAAGGTAGCAGCAATGCGTCGAGTTGCACATTTCTACCTGTCTAGAAGAATTTTTCCTCCACCTCACAAAAATTTAACTCGGCCCCAAGCACTTACATTAAGGCTTTTGCAAACGCGGATGTACCTTACTTTGAAAATGTTACACATCATGTACCCTGACCTATACCCAAATAATCTTTGTCCACATTGTGGGCAAATAGCTTCATTAGAACATATGCTCTGGCAGTGCACCAAATTCGCTCATTTATCGAACACCACCTCTGCCAGATGGGAGGCGGCAATCCGGAGCTCGTCCTTGGCAGATCAGTTCTGGGCTGTCCACCAAGCCCGCGAGGCGGCTGAGGAGCTTGGCTTCTCAGTCCCCACGTGGGAGCTGCCCACAACACAGTTATCTGTGTTTTGGAGGACCAAATGAGAGTTTATCCAATCCAATAATACGAAGTCCAGATGAGAAATCGAGAGAGCGAAAGTGTCTTTTGTACACGAGTGAAAATGACGCTGGTCCCGACTGACTATTACTATAAGCATTTGTATGAGGGAGTTCTGTAAACTTATGTTCAAAAGGTGGATACACTTGGGTTTTCAATAAGTAGTTTAAGGTACTGAGATAGATATTAAGTAATATCGCAGTTTCACCGGAGGCTTACTCCCCACTGGTGACCTAAACATATAACGCACCTAAACCAAGCTTGGTAGCTTGCGTCATATAGCCATCAGTGGTGACGTAAACCTCCTGTGAAACTGCAGTGGCGCTGTCTTTTATCGAAAGTGTTTTGCAGCAAGTGGCCGTGTCGCGCTGGGCTAATCAGTGACGAGACAGAGGCTGCGCAGGTTTGTGTGCAGTGGTCGCCACATAAGTATGCTATCAGTGTGAAATACAAAGTACTACTCAAGCTTAAGAGTACTATATTACAGTAAGTCTTCTTGCCATAGCTAGAATCCAAAAATGCACACTAGTCAACGGGTGACTCTTCTAGCTTCTAATATTTTTACGGCAACAACAACAGTGTCATACAGCGTACTCCTCTGGCGGTTACTGAGAGAAGTGCAAAGAGAAGGCCACCACTGTGGATTTCTCACTGGCTTGCCATGTTTCTTTCCTATTCGGATACCTCAACCATGCCCTGACAGAAGGAACACCTGTGGGCATGAGACTTCCTCTTGTAAAATCAACTAGTGCACCTATTGCAAGTATAATTGTGAAGTCCCCGCTACGCCACAAATCCCCATTCTTTGAAGGGGCGAGATACCCAATACTCGTTTGTAACGCATGCAATGTGCAATAACCTTAGCTGCACGCTGTGCTGACACCATGGCTGCGTACGATAATGAATTTTTCCTGAGCCATTCATTGTGAAAGTTCACTTTTAAACCATCCACTCGTTATGCTGTTCACGCAGTGTGACACTGCGTGCGATTCAACAATTGTGTCATCCAATATTTTGTCCTAGCGTCACTCCTCGCCCGGTATGTAGCCTGTATACGGTTATTTTCGAAGCAGTATCGAGCACTGGCGTGGCCCTGTGGTAGGCAACTTGACTGCCATGCGGAATGTTTGCAATAGATCGCTGCTTGAAACCTGCCCTTTTTTTCATTCACCGAGATCTTTGGGTCACGGACAACGCCGCTGATGCCAAGATTGAATTTTCGCGACACGGGACCTCTAACATAATCACTGCAAAGTGAAGGTACGTTGCGTAAATGAAACAAGAATATGTATACCTAGGCAACCATATAATCTCTACTGAACAGTTACATCATTCGAGGTGTAAGGGGACGTAAAAAGGAAAAGAAATGTTTTACTATTGAACAATAAACAAATGGTTCAAACATATCGTCTACTCTAGCAAGATAAAACCAAGGTAACCTTAATTTCATACATCCTTTCTTAATGCTCCACAAAATAATTAGGTTGGCTCCGACACATGGAGAAGCATAATTTGCTTATGGACGTGGAGCGCGCCTATTTGGGTTGAATTTTCATTTTGATATAACGGCAACGGGCATCGGCCATTAAGGCAACCCTAAAATTATTTGCAATGAATACTTTCGCTGTACAAGAAAAGGTTGCCCCGTGTGGCACAGATAGACTACGGTAACAGCGTTGCCTACAGCTATAGTAGAACTGCATCGATCATTATTGGTATCGATTGCAAAATAAACAGAAGAACAAATAAATAACGATTGTCTTGCAAGCTGTCTCAAGGACACACCAAGTTCTCTGTTTTGCTAGTAGTGATGTAAAGATTAAATATTTACTAGAGAAGGTTTCCCAAGACTTGAATATCTTACAGGACGATAGGTTACCGTATCCATTCCTTATGTAAAGCAAGATGACAAAGTTGTAAATTCTGAGTATTTGGCTGTACCAGCCGGTAGATTGCTTTGCATGAACTGGTTGGGTTAGCACAGCTTCTTTTTTATAGACCCGACTTGAGGACCATATATATTTTATTTGTTTTGTAGCACAACCACCATACAATGCTGAACGGTTGGCTGTAGACAGTTCTTTTCCTTTTGTATTGCTCTCCAGTATTCCGCAGTTTATCAAATAATGTCCACCGCGGATCATTTGGTAAAAAGAGCGTACATCTTCAGAGACAACGTAGAATGAATATGAATTGCTCAGCTTTTAAAGAACTTGGCAACAGTATGAGTACGCTCCATACACAACAGAAAAAGTGAGGCACTTACCTTTCCGTGACTAAAGGATTGCAGCCCCCGTACCTCCTGAAAATCAGAATGAAACAAAAAAAAACGCAGCTTCAATGTTCATTACGGCATTTGCAACCTTCGCGGTTACATTTCCAGAACTCTGAAGAGCACTTGCCACTGTGGCCTAAGAAAAATAGCATTGTGCTGCTAAGCAGAGATATTCGAGTTTGATAGCTGGCAATAGCGGCCGCATTTGGGGAAAAGCACAAGAGCCATCCGGATTATCATTATTTATATAGTATTGACCACATTGAACAAGATGATCGAAATGTATATGTCAGTAAGAAGTGAATCCTCGCACTTTCTTACGTTACAAGACATTAGGTAGACATTTGAAAACAATGTGATGATAAGATATTGGTATCAAGTGATATGTAGGCATCCTGAAAAAGGATAGCTTGGTTAGTTTCTGGAATGACTCAAGAAGTGAGTGCGCAAGCTTGAGTGATTTCAAAAGAAGGTTAGCATAAGAGAAAGTAATGTGTTTTGGGGAACTGGTGGTAAACACCTAGAGACCACCAACAGTTCCCCAACAAAGTTCTAAAGGCGTGCTGTTTCGAGTTGCTATCATTGCATCGCTGCACAAAAGCGACTCGAACAGGCAGCCCGTGTACGCACGAAATTTTAAGCGCATAACGTGATTCGCGCACATGAATGTGCACACACCACCCTGGATTAGTCGTGCGTTGGGAGCAGTCAGACACACATAGTCGATAATGTAGCAGCATGGGAGGTGGAAGAAGTGGGCGTTCAACCACTACAACGTGTTTTAAACTGTGCACGTTGTTTCGGGTACAGGCTGGCTAGCTAGCTGGCTGGCTAGCTGGCTGGCTGGCTGGCTGGCTGGCTGGCTTGTTGGCTGGCTGGCTTGTTGGCTGGCTGGCTGTCTGGATGGATGGATGGCTGGCTAGCTGGCTGGCTGGCTGGCTCGCCGACCGACCGACCGACCGACCGACCGACCGACCGACCGACCGACCGACCGACCGACCAACTGACCGACGTTCTTTTCTATCGTCCTTTCCTTCTTTTAACGTGCATGAAAGCATAGATATATAACTTTATTTGGAGTTTTGGAGAGAGAGAGGAAACTTTATTAGAACTTGGCCGGCAGCTTGGTCTTGGTGGCCTCAGATGGCGGCGCTGAGTCCCTGAACTCGGGCGGCATCTTCGGCCTGCCGGACAGCCCAGAGCTGGTCGTTGAGCTCCGAGCTTCTGAGCACTGCCTCCCAGCGGCGGCGTCGCCGACGGAGAAGGTCCCCCGCGGCTCCCGCAGACGGGACGGCGGCGGGAACGAGTGAGCTCGAGGCTTCCTGTTGCCTGGTATTGGCAGCCGCCATAGGCGCATCGCGAACGGCGGCCGTTTCTCGACCATTGTTATCCGCACATTCCCAGAGCATGTGGCGCAGCGTTGCTCTGTGCCCGCATGCTTTACATAGATCGGTAATGTGTAAGTGCGGGTAGCAGTGGCGTAAGACGACCGGGCTGGGGAGAAGAATTTTTAAGCTGAAATCATTACTGCTGCCGTTTATTAATTTTTTGATATAACATCTGTTAGAAATATCAGGTGGCGGGTACGGAAAGACGAAGAAGAGGAACGTAGGACGCCTCATCTGAGCTCTCCTCCATGCACACTATGTTGAAACGGCATCACGCTACGGGATAGTAAAGGCTGCAGAAAGATTTTTCTCATAATATTGCTACGTGCCAGTGCATGGAGCTGTAGAAGACAAAGCAGATAGACTGGCACGAGCTAATCTGTGTGGCCACACTTCAACCCTGATGCCCCTACGGAAATCCGTACAGATGCAAGTGGGCATGGCATTGGTGCAGTGCTGGCTCAGAAACAACATGGCCATGATTGCGTTATTGCATATGCCAGCCACCTCCTATCAGCCCCTGAACGTAACTATTCGATAACAGAGCGTGAGTGCTTGGCTCTTGTATGGACGGTGGTGAAATTTCGGCCTTATCTATATGGACGCCCATTTTCGGTAGTTACCGACCACCACGCACTCTGCTGGCTCAACTCTCTGAAAGATCCATCAGGCCGCCTTGGTCGCTGGGCTTTGCGCCTGCAAGAGTTTTCCTATTCAGTGGTCTACAAATCTGGCCACCTACACCGTGATGCCGATGCCTCTCCCGGTACCCTGTCGACAATCCTGAGACACTGACGAGCCCACGGAGAACTCTATCTTGTCAGTGTCCGACTTCCTTAATTAATATTGGGTAAGAACAGAAGCGTGATCCAGAGCTGCTTGACATCATCAGCCGTATGGAATCCTCCACAAATGATGCTTCCGTCCGCTACTTTGTCATTCAAAAGGGTGTGCTATACCGTCACAATTTCACACTAGACGGGCCCGACCTTCTCATTGCTGTGCCTAAGCATTTGCGCCGCTGTGTTCTCACCGCACTTCACGACGCTCCCACGGCTGGACACCTTGGCGTATCCCGCACGTACGAGCGCGTCCGGCGCCGTTTTTTCTGGCCAGGCCTTGCACGTCCGGTACGCCGATACGTTGCCACGTGTGACCTATGCCAACGTCGTAAAACACCGTCGCTGCTACCCGCTGGCCATCTTCAACTGATTTACATACCCTCGGAACCATTTTACCGTGTTGGGTTAGACCTGCTTGGTCCTTTTCCCACATCAACATTGGGAAACAAATGGATAGCCGTTATTACAGACTACGCTACACGCTATGCTATTACGCGAGCTCTACCGACCAGCTGTGCAACCGACGTCGCTGACTCCTTGTTACGGGACGTTATATTGATTCACGGGGCTCCGAGACAGCTTCTCACAGACCATGGCCGTACATGTCTATCCCAAGTCATCGCCGACATTCTGCGTTCTTGTTCCACGCAGCACACACTGACAACCGCTTACCACCCTTAAACAAAGGGCCTCACGGAACAATTTAACCGCACTTTAACAAAGATGCTCGCTATGTACGTGTCGCCCGACCACCGACACTGGGACCTTGCCTTACCCTACGCAACTTTCGCGTATAATTCATCCCGTCACGACACAGCGGGCTTTTCGCCGTTCTTCTTATTGTACGGAAGAGAGCCGACTTTACCACTGGACACAGTCATCTCAGCTCACACCTCGTCCACCAGCGAGTATGCCCGCGACGCGATTGCGTGAGCCGATCATGCCCGTCAGCTCGCTCGCGCTCGGCTGATGGCGTCGCAAACCAACCAATGCCGTCGGTACGATGCGGAACATAGAGACGTACATTTCGCTCCCGGTACCCTCGTTTTACTCTGGTCCCCTCATCGTCGGCTGAACCTATCCGAAAAACTTCTGTCTCATTACACGGGACCCTTCCGTATATTGCGTCAAGTAACACTTGTCACCTATGAGATCAGCCCCATCTGTCCATAATCATCTACTATGTGGCCCAGTGACATCTTACGCGTTTCGCGGATCAAGCCCTACAATAATGCGTCAGATAACGACCTTTGAAGCACCGGGACGGTGCCTCCGCCGCCGGAGGTCATGCTACGTGTCAGTGCATGGAGTTGAAGAAGGCAAAGCAGATCGACTGGCACGAGCTAATCTGTGTGGCTGGCGCTGCTCGCCTAACCGGCTGTAAATACATCGGTGACTACCCCTCTGAGTCAGTCTCCTTCCCGTAACAATATCATTACAATCTCGTTCAACAAAGTGCTCGAAATGGATCCTGCTGTGGCTTCAACTACATGCTCTCCTAGGCAAAAACAACTACAGGTTTCCCCGCCCACTTTAATCCAAGTGCCAGTTTAAATAATCTGCACGTCTTTGAAATATTCTGAGTGCCAAGATCTTAAATATTTGTGCCAAACATTAAATCCAAGAGCCGACATATTGATTCTCAGTGCCAACTCAATCAAGCCGCGTGCAAGGGAATTTATTCTAAGTGTCAGCATGTTTATTTTAATTGCCAATGATCTTATTTCAGGTGGCAGTCAGTTTAATTCATGCACAAAAAGCAGACTACAGGGCGTAAAAATGGCAGTTCTATTTGTTTCAGCTTCTGCAACATAAAATACAATAGTCGGAAGGTATAATAAATCATTATTATTGGTATCCGCCGCTAATATTTGCGAAAAATATTACTGTCACGGCTCGCATGAGCCGTGTGTGAATGGTTATATTTTGCTATGTACAAATACGTGGATGAGTGCTTGACCCGGGGGGAGTCATTTTAACGGCAACGAAATAAAAAGCAGGAACATGTTCACGAATATTTTGTATTCGTCAAAAAAGTTCATAATTGGATTCGTATAGCATTACTGACCGGGCTATGTCATGTAATGCGAAAGACAGATAATGGTTATTGGAGTGCCCGAATGCATACCAACGTATGGAAAACCTGGCCGTGGGTAGTGATGAGTCGAAAGCAAGTACATGCTCAATGAATTAGGAGGCCATCACAGGACGCAGAGAAAATTAGAAATAATTTGAAGAGGGTTTCTTCCTGCGGTGCGTATAGGACATAAGTTCACGATCCTAATGTGGAAAACCGAAGTGATAGTTTACATTCATATTAGCTGTAGCCTTTTTATTCAAACAAAATTGTGTATTCGATGAACGCGTTTTTCAAGCAAACACACTCCAACAACACGAGCGTCGTCTGTTACATGAAAACAGAAGTATCTCTTTTGATGCTTTTATGAAAAACTTTATTCCAGATGAACCCAAATAAAAAAAAGTTCAGTTTTAAATGGCTATTTTTGATTTCAAGAACGAATGATCATCATCTTGATTTGATTGATTTGTGGGGTTTAACGTCTCAAAACCACCGTATGATTATGAGAGACGCCGTAGCGGAGCGCTCCGGAAATTTGAACCTCCTAGGGTTCTTTAACGTGCACCCAAATCTGAGCACACGGTCCTACAACATTTCCGTCTCCATCGGAAACGCAGACGCCGCAGCCCGGATTTAATCCCTGGACTTGTGGGTCAGCAGTTGAGTACATTAGCCACTAGACCACCGCAGCGGGGCGAATGAACATCATCTGTCGGTCACCGTTGTTCTTACCGGGCTTAGCAGACAACTGCGAATTCCTCAGCGAATAAGTAGCCAAATGCCGTCTGCTGAGCAGATGACACAAATAAATGCATATGGGATGGTGTACAAACTTAGCCGGAATAATGAAGTAGTGATGAAGCATAGACTAACATGGACTGTATGAGAAAATACATTTAGTACCCGTAAATGCAAAAATACAGTTTCTTTTTCTTTTTATTTTGAAGCTATGGCACCAAAACGTTATGGGGAAATAGCACTGCGCACTTCATTTCATAGGCACATAGGCGAGGGATAAGTCCTTTCTGTGACTTCATGTTTACATTATTCTGACATTTATACTATATGAAGGGGCAAATTGTGTGTTTCTTGTGCGTGAATTTAACTGACTGGCACGTGAAGTAAAGTCACTGGCAATTGAATTAAACAAGGTGGCCCTTGGATTAAACTCACTGACACGTGGCCTCATTGAGTAGGCGCTTGAATTAAATTTGTTGGCGCTTGGATTAAATGTTTGCCACATGAACTAAATATTAACTCGACAACCCGAGCAGATTATTTAAATGACGTGAAGACTTTTTAAGCTTGCACTTGGATTAAAGTGAGCGGGAAAGCCTGTAGTTATTAACAAGCAAGTAATCAGTTTGATAAAGTTTAATAACAAGCGTAATATTCACAAACAATTACGCATACCATACTGGAGCCGCTCAAAGCTTGATTTCTGCATCTAAAAGAATAGAAAAAAAAGCGGGAGCACCAAGGTTTACTTCCTATCGGTAATGTTACCTCCTACTTTGTCTGAGTGACCAATAAAAACAACGTATCTCTAAGAAACTGCGAAAAAACAAACAAAAAAGTAGACAAGTTACTGTGAGCTCTTGTTGTTATAACGACGGCTTACTCAGCGATCCTCTTCGGATATTGCTTGCTCCCCACTACGAAGTGGTTCGCGGAGTGTTATGATCAGTCGTAAAGATGAAGCGAGACACTGATAAGACTATTGCCTGGTTTAGCAAGAATCCCTTTCTAAAATGGCGTAGATAAAGCCGTAAAGGAAAATGTTAGGCTTCCTGCAGCCATCACTCAAAAGCTTCGCCATCTCAAAGTTGTGGGAGTGTTGGTTACGGTAGAGTTAGGCGTGACTCAGAATGGAACCGTACGATATTGAAATCAACGTGACAGTATGCCTCTATATCATGAGGGTGGAAAAAATCAGCTAATATGATAACATTTAGCATGGTTGTATCTACTCCATATAGTCAATTACGGATGGTGGAATTCAGATTGGTTAAGCCATAGTGGTCTAAAAGAAAGCTGCCACAAATTGGTACGAACGAAATAACTGCGGAATTTCTCTAAAAAAAACCGGATAATATGGTCAAGATTTTTTTACCTATGGATGCATATTGTTGCAAAATATCAGTGCACAAACTTCAGGATGACCAAATAACAAAAACAAATGCAGAATGTTGAGGAACTCAGGACTAACATCTCTTTTATCAGAGTCAACAATATCACCTTGTGCGATGTGCCCAAACACGGTCATTCATTCTGCCTTGAGCTCCTTCCCTGCCAAAACAGCTACCAGTCTGAGTGCTGCACGCTCGGTGACCCATGAAAGAGCAGCAAAATAGGAATATGGGCAACTTTATTGACGTTTATTTTGAAAACTGTCCTTGGAAAGCATACCAAAAAAGATGGACAAGATGAGTATGGATCATAGTTTCTAATGACGCAGCCAAGGATTAAAGCCTGCACAATCGCCTGACTTACTATCCACGCGTCGCGTGGTGGCTATGTTTTATAAGTTGATCACTTATACGTTCGAATAGGACATACAGTCACACACACAAACATATGTATATTGCCACCATTGATTAACCAGCCGCTGTGGCTCATACTCGTTTTGGGCTGTGAAGAGGAAGAAAACATTTTAGTTGCTCTGGTTCAGGTGAACTCCTGGCTATAGGTAATGTTTTGCTCGTGACATTACTGGTGTAGGTGCTGGGTACGTGTACTTCGGCTGTGTCGGCCATCTTGGAGACAGCCATATCTCCTGGAGCAAGAAGCAGCCACCTGCGTCGGTTACATTCTGAATTTGGTGCCTTGGCATCGGCACCCAGAAAGATGGCAAATCCGATGACAAGCCAGGCGGTCCAAACCAGCGATGCCCATGGTTCTTTTCTCTCACATGTTTTCCATGTGCCACAGACACCAACGCCATTCCATGGAGACTTCTTCGAGGATGTTGATGACTGGCTCGACCACTTTGATAGGGTTGCCAGTATCAACGAATGGGACGATGTTTGCAAGCTGCGCCGAGTCAACTTCTACTTGGAAGATTTTGCGAAGATTTGGTACGAAAACCATGAGGGCTCCTTCGCAACCTGACAAGAGTTTAGCCGACAGCTTTGTGACGCCTATTGCAACACCGAGAGAAGGGAGAGGGCTGAACAAGCCATATCCTGCAAAAACCAGTGGTCGAACGAACGAGTATCCATGTTTATCGAGGACATGATTCGGCTCTTCAGGTGCCCGGACCCTGCCATGCCGGAGGAAAAGAAGGTGCGGCATTTGATGCGCGGAGTAAAAGAACAGCTTTTCACTGGGCTCTTGCGCAATCCACCGACGGCAGTCGCCGACTTCATCAGTGAGGCAACCACGATGGAACGTACTCTGCAGCAGCGATCGTCACAATACGAACGCCAGATCCCGGCCACCGCATGCTCTATCGGCTCTGACAGTGAAAGACAGGCCCTCTGAGACTTCATTCGTAGTTCAGGAGGGATTGCGACAACTTTAGGCAGTGGGATCCCATCCACCTGTGTCAGCCCTCGCGGTTGTAATCAGACATGAAGTCCAGCGGGCCGTCAGACCCCTGGCCCTAATCACACCACCGATTCCCGAGGCCCCAGTCCTCACATATACAGTGACATTGCGATCCCCTGCGCCACTGGCTACAGATCCTGCTATGTGGCCAAGGGAGCTGGCTATGCAACCATTCCAGGACACTGCTTCGAGCCCGCCTCTCGGCGCAAGGTTTCGGACGACATCCTTTTATCTGCCGTCTGCCTCAAGACAACGTGGTAGCAAGGAAAGCACGTGGTGCACCTCAGATAACCGTCCGCTCTGCTATCACTGCGGCGAAGCGGGTCACGCATACCAGAACTGTCAAAACCGGCAACTAGGTTTACGTGGCTTCCATCCTGATGGTCGATGCCTACGCTACGGCGAGCGCCCCAGTGAAATTGAAGCCTATCTCACGGGCCATTTATTTCCTTCGGCTATTCAGCACCATAAGTCGAGATCACCATCGCCTCGCTGGTGTACGTCACCCAGTTTGCCCTCATCGTCTTAAGACCCTCCTTTGACGCAACGACCCGACGAGGACCATTCTGGTTTCGCAGTGTTCTCCGACAGTAAAAATATCGTTTCTGCCGAAATCACCGTCTTTGTCGGCAATCATGCTGTCAACATCCTCGTCGACACCGGTGCCGACTATTATGTAAAGAGTGCCACACTGGCATCTGAACTGAGGAAGTTTACCACACCGTGGCAAGGACCCCAGCTGCAAACAGCAGGTGGCCATCTGGTGATGCCTACTGGTATGCGCATGGCACGCATTCGAATACGTACATCGACATTTGGGGGCTCTTTCCTCATACTGCGCGTGTGCTGTCGGCCAGTCATTCTAGGAATAGACTTCCTTCGTGAATACGGCGCCGTCGTCGACCTCCGTGAATTACTTGTGTCGTTCGAAGATCCTTTTTACGCTGCAACTGACAGTACGCGATTCCGGAAAAGAGCACTCCGTGTTACTGACGATTCTCTGACTCTCCCACCTCGAAGCAGCCTCTTTGTCAAAGTAGAATTGGGACAGGAGGTGTCTGACGTGGTAATTGCAGAGGCCAAATTGCCTCTCCTCATTTCACCACAAATCTGTGTTGCCCGAGGAATCATTCAGCCTAGCAACAGGCCTGTTCACCTGCTGGTCACGAGCTTCAGCGAGGAATATCGCCACCTAACGAGACACACTGCCATTGCATATTTTGAAGAGCTTGCCGATGCCGAAGGTTTGTCCACGTTAGCTTCATTTCCATCGAATGACCACCCTGACAAGGCCTTTGTGAGCAATCTCGACGAAAACGAGAGACTACCATCGGCTCAACGAGAAAGCCTTTTGCGTATACTCGTCTCATTTCATGACTGCTTTGCCACGCGTCAAAGAATAAACAGACACCACTTGCTCAGCATCGTATCATCACGGAACCCACCGAGAGACCCATCCGACAACATGCTTATAGAGTGTCGCAAAAAGAGCAAAATGCTATACATGACCAAGTCCAGCAGATGCTTCATGACGACGTCATCCAGTTATCGACCATTTCCTGGGCTTCGCTTGTTATGCTAGTAAAGAAGAAGAATGGTACGTTGTGCTTTTGCGTTGATTACCGTAAACTGAACAAGGTCGCCAAAAAGGACGTTAATCCTCTACCCCGTATAGATGACTCGTTGGACCGTATACGCACAGCTAAATAATTTTCCTCCACGGATTTGCATTGCGGCTACTGGCAAATCGCAGTGGATGATCGCGACTGCGAAAAGACAGCTTTTATTACTCTCGATGGAATTTACGAGTTTAAAGTGTTGCCTTTCGGTCTATGCTCAGCGCCAGGTACTTTCCAAAGAATGATGGAAACGGTTCTCACGGGGCTCAAATGGTAATCATGTCTTGTTTACCTTGATTACGTCGTGGTCTTTGCAGACACGGTTGAACAACACGTCCAACGTTTTCAGGCAGTTCTTTAGGCGATCAGAACAGCGGGGCTTTCTCTCAAACCCTAGAAGTGTCATTTTGGATACGAAGAACTGAAGTTCATTGGTCATGTTGTGAGCCATGCTGGTATCCGCCCAGATACAAAGAAAACCCGCACCATTGTCACCTTTCCCGTGCCCACAAATAAGCGCGAGCTAAGCCGATTTCTGGGGCTCTGTGCAAATTACAGGCACTTTGTCAAAAACTTTTCAAAGATTGCTGAACCCCTCAACAAGCTTACAAAAGACGGTGTCTCGTTTGTTTGGGGTCCCGATCAGTGCCATGCGTTCGACACCCTCCGAAACCTTCTCCAGGCTTCGCCTATACTGGGTCATTTTGACGAAAGCACCGACACGGAATTACACACTGACACCAGCAACGTTGTACTAGGAGCGGTATTAGTTCAGTGGCATAATGGCGTAAAGCGCGTGATCGCTTATGCGAGCAGAACGTTACCCCAGCGGAGAAAAACTATTCTGCAACCGAAAAGAAATCCCTCGCTGTTGTCTGGGCCATAAAAAAAGCTCCGCCCATACAGGTATGGCCGCTTTATCAGTGTAGTTAGCGACCATCATTCCCTTTGCTGGCTCGGGAATCTCAAAGATCCCTCAGGTCGTCTAGCACGATGGAGCCTTCGGCTACAAGATTTGGATGTCACCATCGTCCACAAATCTAGGCGGAAACACACTGACGCCGGCTGTCTTTAACGTGCACCGGTCGCAAATGCCAACAATGACCTTGAAGACGACGACACTTTTCTTTCTGCCGTATCAGCAACCAACTTGGCTGAGCAACAGCGTCATGACTGGTAGCTTATTCCGCTCAATGACTACCTGATAGGGCTCGATTCCCACCTTCCTCGAAGCTTTGCTTCTTTTGTTTCCACAATGTGTCCTTCTTTTGTTTCCACAATGTGTCCTCCTTTTGTTCCACAATAAAGTGCTTTATAATAGGAACTTTCATCCAACACAAGCTATGTATCTGTTTGTTGCGCCAACTACGCTTCGTGGTGACATTTTAAGTGCGTGTCATGATGAGCCATCATCCGGGCACCTCGGCTATACGCGCACGCTGCAACGGATTTAACGCTCCTAATACTGACCACATCTCGCAAAGACTGTGAAGCCCTACGTTCGTACATGTCGCGACTGTCAGCGACGTAACATTGCACCTTTACGACGAGCGGGACTTCTGCAACCAATAGGCCCGGGAAAGGCGCCCTTTCATCAGATTGACATGGACTTGCTGGGGTCGTTCCCCACGTCTTCGTCTGGAAACTGGTGGATTGTAGTGGCTACTGACAACGCTCTTGTGAAAAAAAGGAACTTCCAAAAGCCACCGCAGCAGACGTCGCCCAATTTTTTGTTAACAGCATCACCTTACGTCTGTCGTGATAACTGATCGTGGGACAGCTATCACCACAAAGACGCTGTACGAAGTCTGGCGATTAGGTGGTACAGAACATCGTAAAACAACGGCTTACCAACCGCAAGCAAACGAGCTGACTGAACGACTCAATAAGACAATTGCAGACATGCTGTTAATTTATGTGGACATCCATCACAAGAACTGAGACGCCATCCTTCCTTACATAACTTTTGCGTATAACACTGCTGTTCAAGAAAGTACCGCTTTCACACCTTTTCGCTTAGTCCACGGTCGCGAAATCATGACAATGCTTGACGCCATGCTCCTGTACAACAACTTAGAAATATACCACACGGATGTTGCCGAATTCACGCATTGCGCAGAAGATGCCCGTCAACTTGCTCGTCACCGTATTCAACATCACCAAACCGCAGACGCGTACTGCTACAATTTTCGTCACCGTGAAGTTATTTTCAAGCCTGGTGATGAAGTCTGGGTGTGGACCCCTATCCGACAGTGTGGCCGTTCAGAAAAGCTTCTTCGCCGCTACTTCGGCCCTTACAAGGTCGTACGACGTCTCAGCGACATTACTTACGAGGTTCTCCCAGAAGGCACTTCGAGACGTTCCCGTCACACCCCCCCCCCCCTCCAGACTGAAGTCATTCACGTTTCACGGCTCCAACCATACTTTTCGCGCTGTGAATCACCAGAGGAGTGACTGACTTTATTGGTAACTTCGCGTATTTTTTTGTTTTGTCTTTTTTGTACATTCTTTCCTATTTTTCTTATTTTTCATTTGACTCTTGACTCCACGACTGACAACGTTATTCCGCCTTACGCCATTTATTTTGCTTGCATAGTGATTTCCGTCTCATTTACTTTTTTTTCCTTCATATACAGCATTGAGCCGATGCCTCTTGGGAGAAGGGGCAATGCCCCCATTGATAAACAAGCCGCTGTGGCTCATACTTGTTTTGGGCTATGAAGAAGAGGAGAACATTTTCGTTGCTCTGGTTCAGGTGAACTCCTGGCTGTAGGTCTTGTTTTGCTCATGACAATCTATATATATATATATATATATATATATATATATATATATATATATATATATATATATATATACGTACTACATCGACGCGTGTAGGTTGAAACGGAAAGTGACATACATGAGACACTCGCAATACCATGGGACGCTAGTTTTATGCGAGTTAACAGAAGAAATAAAAGAAAATCTAAGCCACTTCAACGAAGGGAAAGCTGTATGAATTGCAGAGAATTGATTCACCAGAGTCTTGTATCACAAGTCCTCGCAGTGGGTCATGGAAATCTTCGAGGTGTTATAGCCTCCCATCAAGATCGCAGTGTAAAAAAATTCCCCCATCTCTTCGAAAGAAATCGTGAGAAAATGTGAACGCATTTTTATATGGCGAGAGAGGGTACTGTATCCGTCAGACAGTCGCCTCCACCGACCTCTGCCATAGAGTTGAGAGGCGCCCGGCCAGCGAACGGTCCAGAGTGAACCGCGAGTGGATGGGAGAGTGGGGTGCAGGGAGGAGAGAGAGCAAACGGCGAGAGAAGGAGCGACGAAGCACTGCACCTACCCCCTCCTACACTCTCTCGTAGCACATGCTCCGGTTGGTAGGGGCGAAGATAAGCGCGCGCGCCCGCAGCTGTTGGTATAAGAGAGGGAGTCAGAGCGGAGATATAACACCTGCCGGCACGCAGACAACACCGCGGACAACGCCGGATGCCTGACATAGCCGAGTAAGAAATGCAGTCGCATTTAAAACAAACACTCCTTCATAGTTTCGAACGATCGCGTTTGTCGGTATTATATACCGATAACCTATAGGAGTGCCAGAAGACTTGTTAGCATGGTCAGACGTGGTCCCTGAAACCACTCGGGTAGAGCTCGTCATTTTGCGTCCGCACGTATCCGCGTCTGAGGGCAAACTTATGCGCCACGCTCACGAACTTTGCCACGGACATATCCTCTGGAAGCTTTGCGATTGCGCCTTGTATATCTAACACCCCTGTCATAGTAGTGTGGGTCAAGTAAAGTTTATGCTTCATGGCCATCAGACCTAGACTGAATTCTTGAGTGCATCGTTTCGGCGCGTTCAAGCTATTCGGCTTGTTTGCAATAGAAAAAAGTGCGATTTTGTCAATACATTGATAAAATGCCAAGTGGCAACACTGCGCAAACCATCGGCCTCGCTCATAGCATCTATCCAGACTATAAAGTTTGTTCAGTGTCGTGCAACTTTTCCAGAGAGGAATAATTAACTCTAATGTGTTCATCGAGTGAGTGGTAAGAAACACTAAGCCACTGTGGTGCAATCATAGCCGAGGATAATAAGGCTTTCCTATAGGAGCGTTATCGACTTCTTAAAGCAGCAAATTCGCCAGGGAGGTGAAGGGCAATCAAAACTTTCAGCCGATTCAGATAGCGAGCATATCATTAGCGCTCCAGTTGGCCACTGAGAGATAATTATTACGAATATTCTTTTTGAAGTAGTTCTTTACCAGGGAAGACGAGGTGAGAAATTCAATTGGCAATCATCACCAGATTCCTATGAAGGCCCCATTGAAAGCTATTATGCAACCCTTTTTAAATGCGAAGCATTCTGTTGCGTACTGCCATCTTTTTTGGCGTCTACCTACGTATCTATATAAGTATGTATCTATCTATCTAGCCGCCCACGTTTGGGTGCTTTCGTGATCACCTCCTAGCCATGTGACACATACCCGCGGGCGGATGTGTGCCAGAGATGTTTGACAGTGTATGTCCACGGTGGAACGGCGAGAACAGATATCGGTTACTTTAACACGAGAGCGTTGAGTAAAAATTTGTTATAGGCAGCGTTGACCCCATGAATGCAAATAATAAATATCAGGGCCCCAGATGAAATCAAACCTAAGAATTGTGCGTGGCAATTAAGTATTCTACCACAGAGACACGCCAGATTTTGATACAGCTTGGAAAAAAAAAACACACTACTCAGGCGTAACCTCCATGAAACGTCAACTGTGGTTGCAATGCTGGCAATGTAACTTTATAAACATTCCACATGTACTCCTTTGCTACAACCGTCAATTAACGACAATTGCAGTGAAGTGCCATTCACTGAAGCTAATTTACCTAGCGCTATCCAGGGCCGCCATCCTCGTATGGCGTCACACACGTTAGGCAAAGTGCTGCTTCACACTTGAAAAGGCATCTCCCCGAAGGGTACCATAGGGCGATGCGGAACACCGCGGTTGTGTACAACGAGCAGTCGGTTTTGGGGGGCGAAGCTCTCTATGCCATGGGTCGTGCGTCCACTATCTATGTATGTAGTAGTAGTAGTAGTAGAAATAGTAATAGTAGTAGTAGTAGTAGTAGTAGTAATAATAATAGTAGTAGTAGTAGTAGTAGTAGTAGTAGTAGTAGTAGTAGTAGTAGTAGTAGTAGTAGTAGTAGTAGGTAGCCACCTCCACTTCTGGACTAGAGAAGCGGCACGCGCGCACCCTTTTGAATTGAGGAGGAAACCCGCGCACATATATGATAAATGAAATGATAGTTGTTTCTGATGGAATAACTTACATAGACGAATATCAGTGACTTAATCTTTGATAATGCCTTGAATTTGATGCTTACAAAAAAAAACTTGTAACAGAAGGACGCACTTTGACCTCTATCTGACCAGGAAATGTTGGCACGTTAAACTCGCTGGGCGTAACCTTCTTGGTTTTAGCAAGGTTTAGCGAGGGTTGGCCCGCAGTGCCATGAACTAGCAGCGGTGAAAGGTGGGTACTAGACACGAAGGGCAGGCCGTCAGAGAGCGCGCGTGTGCCACTTGTTTAGTACGGCCGTGCCACCTCTCGTTTAGTCCTTGGAATGTTCGATGGCTGTACTTCTATATGATAATTATATGATGGAAAGATGCGAGATGGTGGTACTTCAAGTGTTCACTAGATGGCCGGATGAATAGACAGACGCACAGACGTGCAGACAGACAGATGCATGGACAGACGCACGGATGGATCGATGGACGAACGCATGGATCGACGGCTGCATGGATGGTTGCACGGAACGCACGGACGGTCGCACAGACGGACGCATGAACGAACGGCAGCAAGAACGAACGGATGAGCAGAAGCACGGACGGACTGAGGAACGCTTCGCCCTACTGATCAATATGCACTCCATTGATATGCTGTGATTTTTTATAAGCATCCTGAGGATCCTCATGTTAGCATAAATCTAGAGTAGTGTCCTGCGACATGTCTAACAAATCCTGTACAAGTTTGGAGCGTTATGTTCATCAGTAACTGAATAGGTGTACTTTCATTTTTGTAAGTAGTTTCATTTTATTGGCCTGACGGCTTCGCTAAACTTATATGCAGCGTCAGAAGTGGCTGAAATGTTATCATGGTAAATGTTCTCGGGTGAAACGTTTACGTGGGTAGGGGCCTATTTATTGCTTATAAATGTTGTTGAGGACTATAAAAAAGACGAAGTATGCAGTATCAGAAAATAAGCAATGCTCCGCCGGCAGGCGTCTCATCTGTGTGTCGGACTGAGTATGTTATCCAGAAACAGCTGTTTTCTGTTTATCGCGTAATTTCATCAATACGTCGCCTCCCTTTATATTGGTCAACGACCATGGCTCTTGCATAACAAAAACAAAATAAGCTACCCACTTCAGCTCGATACTCATTAAAATACGACACTTACTTCCGGGAACGATGCAGAAGAAACTTGGAAGATAAGAATAACAAGAAAAACAGTCTGCTTAACCCGCCCGGCGCAGTTTTAACAGGACACGTCGCGAGCTATGCAAATATATCCGGCACGCTCAGTATTCTCCGCATGATCAAGCAATGCGCCAGTGCGTACAAACCAAACAGCGAACAGGGGAGGTGGTGCTGTAAACATTGCCAGTGCCAAAATAAACGACGACAAGTCCCGTGACACTTCGCCGCACCGTTCAATCTGCCGCTGTCTCACGCGAGAGCACACCGAGCTCAGGCAAACTGTGACGCCGCCAAACTTTGCTAGCTTTCCGCGAGTTCATAGTTTTTTTTGTTGGTTTCTATTTTGCTCTCACAAGAGAATTCTCCCTTGTGAATTCTCGCTCAGTTCTTTCACCTTCATCACGAGGTCTTTCGAACGAACCTCACACAGCACATCACAGTCGAGCGCTCACGGTTCACGATGCGGCTCTCGATCCACTCGTTGCATATTTGCCGATGCCAAATATTGAGAACGAAGCGAAAGAAATATTTTTCGCAGGCTTTATGAAAACTTTACACTGATGTACATGGCTTGCCGCATTTGCGAAGGTGCATGACGCACCTATACCGGTTAAAATCCCACAGAAACAATGAACCATCACGGAGCAATCCAGAGCGCAGAACGATGCCCCGCTCTCTTTTGCAGCGTCGACAACGCAAGCAACAACTCTGAAGCCATGCTCTTTGAGCGTGCTGAAACTTCAATAGCGGAACCAACGTTCATAGCGCTAAAAGTACTTGAGGATATTTTCAAAATATCACACACTTTTTGAACAATCGCTTTTTGGGTCAGGCTACATCATCTAGAGTCCGCAAAACAACCTTATTGGTTAACGAACTAATTTGTAAACCAGTGGGCGTGAATGAGCTTGTTTCATGGAGCTAAAATAAATGTCCTATATCGTCAAGCAGGTTTTTCTATCTTGTTTGGGCCTCTTCAGCTAGTAAAGAACAGCTAATTGATTTGTGGGGTTTAACCTCCCAAAACCAGCATATGATTATGAGAGACGCCGTAGTGGAGGGCTCCGGAAATTTCGACCACCTGCAGTTCTTTAACGTGCACCCAAATCTGAGCACACGGGCCTACAACATTTCTGCCTCCATCGGAAATGCAGCCGCCGCAGCCGGGATTTGAATCCGCGACCTGCGGGTCAGCAGCCGAGTACCATAGCCACTAGACCACCGCGGCGGGGCTAGTAAAGAACAGCTAGTAAATAGGAACAATAATGAATGATGAAACAGTTGCCAGTGAACGTATATCCGTCCTGTCTCGTTTTTTTTTCACGCGCTCTGATATGCGCACCTCTTTGCTAGATGCTCACTACTGCAATTTTTATTGCATGTGAAAAAAGTTGCCATTTTTTATTCTGAGTGATTATTGTCGCACCACTGTTATCGAACCTCAACCTACAAATATTTCACCAAAGGAGACAACGAACTCGTCACGTCAGCCAAAATGTCTGTTAAGCGTACTTATAAAGCTCTTTTAATCATTGCCGACCACAGCACCAGTTCTAACTGCGCCATCCTGCGCGCTTCAAAGCGGATGGTCTGACAACATTCCTATATAGTTGGCTGCCTTCTTTCTTGTTCAACGCTTGCATATTGAACTTTAAAAGATGAATGGTCTCCTGGAACAAGTTCTGGAGCTTTAAACGTAGCTTAAGCAGATAAGTACGTTACGCGATTCCAACAACTTATAAAAAGGGAATTAATACTCAGCTTTTGTCGGCAAACAAACGACTGCCCTCGCTGCCACAAGTGGCATTAACGTCAACGCCGATATTGAAGATAGCTACTGCGTTCCTGGCGATATGGGTGTAAAGCAAGATGGCGGGAGAGTAACAAATGAAGGCACGACTTCCAGTAGAATAATGCAATTAAGCGTCCCCGAAGCTAGTGATGGCCGAGTGTGCCCTTCCTCATCTCCCCTTTTTTCCGTCCCAAAGCGTCTGTCTCCGCTTCACCACCCGCTGGTGAGGTCGCACATAACGAATGGAGACCTCCACTGCGAGACTAAGACTAGATAGATTGGCGTTGGGCCCCCGGCTATCGCCCACGTTTTCAAAGCGGCCGCTGCGGAAGAGCGGCCTCGTCGTGTACGATTGAACGGCCGGGCTTAGAGCGACGCGATCCGCCATCTGAGAAGGAACGACTTCACGGCAGCGGCCGGAAATGCGATTAGCGATGGCTGGTGGCCTCATTGAAACAAAGTGGGACAGCCATTCCTTGCTAACAAGTACTTTAGCCGTCGCGCTTAAAGGCTCTCCCCGTTTTCCTCTCAGCTCCCCACCTCCACTTTTCAAGTTTGTTATCGGGCAGAACGTCTAATTGCACTGTCTGGTGTGGACCAGAAGGATGGCACACTGAAACCTGCTTATTATTGCCCAGCGTGGCAAGCAATAGGAACTCTAAATTGATCATGTTTACAACAAAGCTGTTTTAGTCGACCTCCTCTTGCCGCCGCCGCCATTGCTGCCGCTGCTGCTGCTGCTGCTGCTCTTCCTCCTCCTCCTCCTCACATGATTTTTATGTCACAGAAAAAAATTAGAGCACACAAACCAAATGCAGAAGTTAGGTTATCTCAGAAAAAAAAAATGCCAAAATGAATCAGTGGCATGTGGCGCAGATCACAATGCCTCCCTGTGGAAAATACATAAAATTTGAACTTTCACCCGAGTCATGCAGTTCTGTCTCAGTCACAGAAATTTCTATAGCGGTAGACCTTCCGCAGCCGTTTGTTTTCATCAGACAGTGAGTTTGGTCCTGTCGAAAGTGTCAAGAAGGCACGTAAACAGGCACTGAATTTTGCGAGGGAGCAACTTGGTTTTCGGGGTCTTCCTTCTTTTATCTTTCGCAAGGCCAAGCAACTTCCCAGCCGCATAATATCAGATAGTTGTAATTAAACGCTATACAGTTGAGCAGATTTAGCGAAAGGGAATGCTTGTAGGCTACCTTTTTTTTTTCATAAGAAGTCCTGACTTACAGCAAACTTTCAATATCTGCACCTGTTTCCGTTTTAACTCTCAGCCAAAAAAATCAAAGGCTATAATTTCCATATCTGGCGTTATAGTAGCAACACTTTTTATTGCTGTTTTTTTCGTGGTTTTATTACGACGGTTGGTGTTCAGCGAAGCCAAATTTTTCAGTCATCTCTAGCAGAGCTCAGTTTTGTAGCGTTAGCTACACTGGCCTCACTGAGCCAATTTCGCGTGGCAGTGGTCTGCGCATGCGCAATGATACTCCGCCGCCACCGCGCGCGGCTCCCCACCGGTGTGCACGCAATTCAATGCGCTGCGCAAACGATCAGTGGTGTCACGCACCGGAGCCGGCGCCTCCGTCGCACTCGGCCGCGGCCGCGCGCGACTCGCCGCCGCTGGTGTGCGCTTTCCAGAGGAGTGCCGTCATAGCCTTGGTAGACATATGGACGCCGGCGCGCGCCTTCCCTGTGCAGTCGCCATCTGACACTGCGCTGGAGCCACTTGATAGCGCCTCTGACTAGCGTTTGCCACTGTGGTATAGCCATAGAGAAGGAGAGTGCAAATGCTGCTCAACGGTGCAGTAGAGCGGAGAAGCTTACCTCATCGGATCCCGAAGTAGTTGCCCGGCAAAATGAATATATAAGTGCCACATAACACCTATACCGTGCGTGTGTCATTAGAACAGCTGTAAGCATGATATCTGGAAAGCTAATAATAATCAACTGAACCTTCGCTAACGCTAAGTATATCCTGGCATAGCTGAGCTAAGCCGCTGCCATTTTTTCACATTAGCGTAAGGTTATTCGTTGAACCATAACCAATTCAGCACCCTCTAACAAGATTTCTCTAGGTTTTCAGAGCTGTGTAGAGCTAGCAGTAAAAATAATTGCAATGTCATCAACCCTCTTTGCACAAGCTCTGATGATTAATATGCCAGAATAATTACCGAAAAACTGTCCATTGCAGTGCTCCCAACACTCACTTATTATTCATGGTCAGCATAGATGGTGGTGCCAACGCTGCCAGGAGCAGGATGCGGCGCACGCTGTCATATTGCAGAAATTTGACGCCTCATTTTTGCGCGCACTCCACCACGTGCCTGAAGAAAAACTCCAGGACGCTTTCATGAAAAAGCAATTTAAAAAAAAATCGCAGCATATCCACAGAGTTAATGATGGAGAGTGGGGCGAAGAATTCGTCCGTCCATTCGTTCTTGCTTCCGTCCGTCCACGCGTCCGTCAGTGTGACCATCCATACGTCCATCAGCCCGTCCGTGCGTGCGTCTATTCGGGCGTCCGTCCCTGCGTTCGTCCATGCAGCCACCCCTGCGTCCGTTCATGCGTCCATCCATACATCTGTCTATGTGTCCGTTCGTCCACCTATTCAACACTCCAAGTACCACCATCTCGCATCTTTTCATCATAAATTCCCCATATAGAAGCACCGCCATCCAGCGGACATTCCAAGGACTAAATGATAGGTGGCACACGCACACTTTCTTGCGGCTTGCACTTCGGGTCCACTTCCCACCTTTAACCACCTCGAGTTCATGGTATATACTAGTTCACTGTATTCATGGCACTGCGGCTGAACACTCGCTAAACCTTTCGAAAACCAAGGAAGTTACGCCCAGCGAGTATGACGTAGCAAACTTTTTCAGTCGTGCTCAATGTACATGACAATGGCTGCTAATGGGAAATGAGAGGCGGAGAATTCGGCTTTTACTTTGTTACGGCTTGCGCTTCGTATCTACTTCCCATTTTTAACCACCTCGAGTTCATTCATGGTATATACAAGTTCATTGTATTGGTGGCACTGCGGCTCAACGCTCGCTAAACCTTTCTAAAGCTAAGGAGGTTACACCCAGCGAGTATAACGTAGCAACCCTTTCTTCTCAGATAGTGCTCAATGTACATGCCAGTGGCTGCTAGTGGTGATCGCAGCCTGCGCGTTAACTAAAAGCCGAATGGTCCTGTCTCTCATTCCCCATTAGCAGCCATTGACATGTACATTAAGCACTATTTTTTATTGTTCAACAGCACAGAAGAAGTCTCTCACCAGCACCACCTTGGAGGTCAAATGTTATACTTGTTACATACTATGGGGGACAAACGAGTGCCGCTATAAAGAGTTTCGCCTCTAAAAATGAAGTCTGCGTCCGCTATCTTCTTTCGCACTCCAAAAGCCATTCTGCCACATTAAGCAGAACTCTGCCCCATTATGTGTGTCAAGTTCCATCCACATAAAAAAACTGCAGCAGCTCTAACACCTGCTGTTGAGATGTGTACACAGCTAAATTCATTCCCATCTCTTACTTTTGCATATTCACTCTCTTTTCACCAATGCAGAGCAGAAAACATGCATCTTCCGAACACTTTTTGTGATGGGGACATATGCCCACCAGTCTGATCATCTTCGCTGAGCGAAATGACCCAGAGCCTTTGATGAGTTGGATCATAACGGGAAGTCAATTGACAGGCCTGGGGGGGGAAACCAAAAGCGAATTGAAGTACTCGTCACTTGTCTAAAAATGTATTGGCAATAGTCATCAATCAGTGGACTAAGCCACAACACTTCCAAGAACTTAAACAGCTGATTATGAATTCCTGTGACAATCATCGGCCGACAGCAGCTTCGTAACAGCCGGCAATGTCATGTGCACCCGTAGAAAACCACACTGCACGCAGCTCCCGGAAGATTAGCGTTTTTTAAAGTGCAATCAAGTACAGGCATCTTCTTCATTATAATTTTCTATTCCTATTATTCCTTTGCACACAGCGACAAAGCAGGGCATCCCCTACTTTTTCACGACGATGAGTCCACTGGCATATGCTTTGCTTTCAGACATTACCACACGTCACCGAAAATTGTAGGACTCACTCATGAAATATATTTTGCGCTTATGGCTCCCTCGGACTAAATCTCACAATTTTTTTTCTGAGCTGGACTCACATGGACTCATACACACAAAATTTTTCATCTACTGAACTTACTCAAACTCACACGCACCGAAACATTACTCACGCAGAATGACTCATACTCAAACTCGCGTCTTCATCTGTGTCTGAATGAGTCCTAGTGAGTCGACTCATGAGTCCGTTATTCTAGAATTGATCAGCTTTTTGACAGTGATGTCTATGTTCCTTAACCCCAATATCTCACGTATTCGGTGCTCTTCAAGGTGTTTTTTGACATACTACCTCTAAGTACGGCCTATGAAAGGTTTCAAACCAGTACGGTTGCCTTTCTTGAAAGAAAGATAACATAAGGTAGATTTGTCAAAACCTTCTCTAAAAATTAGGCATCTGAATAATTAATACTAAAATGGTGTATGGACGATACTACTTTGGAATAGGAGGAGGAGAAGGATTGAAAGAGGAAAGACAGGGAGGTTAGGCAGTTCTCGGACCGGCTGGCTACCCTGTACTGGGGAAAGGGGTAAGGGGGATAAAGAAAGAGAATATGTGTGAGTAGATGAGCATAAAGGTGAATTACGTAAGAGCGGTATTGAAGGTGAATATGATTAGATAGTCACATTAGCCTGCAGAGAGTATTTCTGTACTTACCCCCAATACTTTATTGAATATTTGGACCACATTAGTTGGCGATCTATCCCTAACATAAATAATAAATTGTTATATCAATAAATCACTCAGCCAGAGCTTGTCTTATGTAGTAGTTACTAGCGCTGCAAACAATTTCCACTAAAGGTATAAAGACTGCCGTACGCAAGATAAGCGCAGCAGAGTCGAATGAACGTTGAATATAAGAGAGGCAGCACCTCTGGTATAGTGCTGTGCTTGTGACTTTCGCGATTGTAGTTACAAAGTCAGCGGAGTGTTGAAGAATACCTCCGAGTACTCTTAGCTAGAGATGAATGCTTCAAATTTTTGTATCTACAAAAAGGAAAATGCGCTGTCACTCTTGTTCGCTTGCAAATTATACTTTCTCTCTTTTTTGTTCTTCGCATAAATTCTACTTTTTAATAATAGATATAGATTGACAGGAAAAATAAATCTTCTCGCATGTGCAAGCGAATAGCATGAACTGTCGGAACTGTTATAGTCCTTATCGTGTTTGAACGGGAAACCCAACTCACATGCCTAAATATTTGCCATCGACTTTACATTACAGGACAAGCTTGATGGAGCTTAATCCTAAAAATCGCGAAGTATGCCCATAAATTACAAGAAAACTGTAGCTATGACTTTCTCAAATAAAAAACAGCCTCTCAGTTTCAGTTATAACTACAATGGGCCCAACCTAGCACATGTGAGTGAATTAAAATACCTAGGCATCACCTTTACACATGACCTTAAATGGGGCAAATATGTTGATCAGATAACTTGTCAAGCTCTAAGGAAACTTGGTTACTTAAAGCGAAGATTGAAAAACTCGACAAAATATTGTAAGTTAACTTACAATCAGCCTACAAGACACTAGTGAGACCGATGCTCGAGTACGCCTCTGTGGTTTGGTCGCCTCATCTTGAGCAAGATAAAAACAGATTAGAATCTGTGCAAAATAAGGCTATACGATTCGTTTTTAACCGTTATGATCGGAACTTCTCCCCGTCTTCACATGCTCATTTGTTGTCACTTCATTCACTGGAACACTGCCGTACACGTGAGAGTATTATCTTGTTGCACAAGATTGTACACAAAATGACCCGCGTTCACGCGCCCTTATTTTTCGCTGATATACCAGCGCGTACAACACGTAGTACAGACGTTTTGAACCTTGTACCCTTGAGGTCTCGTTTGGATTGTTTCAAATTCTCTTTTTTTTCCGCGTGTGGTGCAAATTTGGAACAAGCTTGATGATGCATTGCGTAGACTGAACACTGTAGAGTACGGGAAAAGTTTTATGTGTTAGTCACAAAAATTTGTGCGCACTATTGTTTGTTTCTGTGCTTTCGTTGATTTTTTGTACCCGCTCCTGCAATGTCCCAGGCATGGGACAGCAGTACTTGTAAATAAATAAATAAATAATTAAATAAATAAATAAATGAAGAAATAAATAAATAAATAAGTATTATCGATATTGAAAACATCTTAGACTTCACAGTATAAACATTTTCTGGCCTTGATTTATTGAGTGCTTAACACTTAGGTAACTTTCGCTGCAGTACACTTGTAATGCAAAAAACGTAATAAAGTGGCGCAGGTCATCTGGTTGACCTGGGAATCAGAACATTCTTTACTTTAACGCTATACGCATGCAAGTGGCAACATTAATCTCAACATCAAAAAACGCGCTATATTCCGTTGGAGCTTGTGACCTAAGGACGTTTTTTTTTTTTTGCATCACACTAGGGTCCTGCAGCGAAAATGACGTGTTTTGTGCGTGGTAGTCGAACGTTAGTTCTAGATCAGAGTTAGAAAACTTTAGACATACCATCCTTCGTTCTTCTCATTCCCTTTTAGCAGTAACGTTGGCAATATTTTTTGGAAGATTTATAGCGGGGTTCATATAATCAGGGAAATTTCTCAAAATTTCATCCTCTCGGGAAAATCTTGGGGAAATTTTTTGTACGAAAGAAAAACATTTGTTGTTCTAAAACTAACGCAAGTGTTCCGCCCGTAATAGAACAAGTTGGGGATACTTCAAAACAGCCATAGTTTGCTAATACTGTGTGCCCGATTCATTTTCCTTGTTCACTTGACAACTAAAAGTTTTGCCACTGCTGACACAATTATAGTCGCATGTGTACGGCAGCCCTGTAGCCAGGAGAGGTGGGGAGCCTAATCAAAACAGGTGCTTTCCAAAAATGGTTAAGGTCTTTAGCAAACTATTTAACCCCCCGGCCCCCGAGGAAAAAAATTCTGGATAGGAGCCTGGTTTCAGTAAGCACTCCAAAGGTGGGCTTCGCCTTCGCATTTAGCACCTTCGCACATACGCGTCTTCAGCATATTATCACCGTACACCGATTATTTATGTCCGCGGACATGACCTACTTGGTTCGGACGCAGAACAGCAAGCTATTCTTGCTGTTTCGAGATCAACCATGGAGAAGGATGGAGGGCACAGAGCCTATTAAGTAGATCTGACGACAGTGTACAGATGGATGACAAGAACAAGAGAGAAGGCAGGGAGGTTAACAAGGCACATGCCCGGTTGGCTACCCTGAGCTGGAGGAATTTAAAAGGGGACTATAAAGATGGGAGAGAAAAGCCATAGAGAAGGTCTATGGAATAAACCCCGAGATCATGTCATACGTGAGACACAAACGTCAAGAGAATTGCTGTGTGGTCCCCACAAAAGGGGGGAGGGGAGCTTTATGCGGTAAACCAGTCGACCGCATAAAACTTTAAATGATTTCGTTATCTGGTCCACAGAACAAAGTGCACAAAAGCTGTCCTCAAGAAAGACCGGCGGGCTGCTTGGCCTATAGCGCATTCTTCAAGGACCACAGTGCCTATTTTTTGTACAGTCTATACATAAAGCTGTGGTTCATTTTTTGGTCTGGTTTACAAAGTGAGTCTTTTTAAACATAATAGATACTGTGCTTCCATCTGCTAGCCTGGTCTCGGCTCCGGGCGGATGCGTAAACCGTGCTGCCGAGAAACGAACGTCTATGCGTGTCAAATTGGCGGTTTCAGCCTACCAGAGATTACCTACTGCAAGTAAAGGTGTGAAGTTCTTGCTAAATCGTAGTTCTTTTTTTAACGAATCAACGAAGAACAAGTTACGTGTTTGTTAGGCAGCAAGCGAATCTACGCAGCTGTTGACTTTGATAATGCTTTTCCTGACGATGATAATTGAATATATATGCGTGCACATTGTAATTCGGGGAAGGGCGTCTTTTACACACACGGTGGTTGCGTAATTGACATGTTTGACACCCCTGGTGAATCTACGTTTCTGCCACACAATATTACATGCATTAAAGATATTCCTTCAGCTACAAGATATTCTTGATGAGGCATTCTTCTTTTTTTTCTTTTTTTTGACGAACTTTAAAGTGTTGGCGGGGCTCAGTGCAATAACACTTGCTTTCTACGAAGAAAGCGTAGGTTCGATTCTCACTCGAAGCGAAGATTTTCGTATATATTTTATTTGCGCCTTATATATTTGCTTATGTTATAAAAGTTTTCGAGCAACGAGACGTATGCAAATTCGCCGTAAAAGCTGATGCAAGCAGTACAAGAGATAGAAGTGACTGTTGCGACGTTGTGCTCAGCTATTCATCTGTAAAGCGACCAACATCTGTAAGTGCATACCATTTCTACGCCGATGACAATGCATGTGCCTCCGGCCATACCATTAGCGCCGAAATCGCATTCAGATAATGCTGAAATCACCATTGTGAAAAAGCTGGCAATGAAGCTTTTGATTTATTGACTTTGCATAAAAGTACGAAATCATTAAAGCCACTTGTTATTCGAGAGAGCATTTAAGTAGGGCGCCAAAGTTTAAACATGACTTTAAAATAATCTCAGGAGCGACGAGTAAGTTGTGAATCATTCCATGAGAGGACTAATGTGTAAAAGGAGAAAACACCTCTTTTCATGCCATGTAAAAGACGAAGAAGAATAAAGGTCAAGCCCATCTTTAAAATGTTAAGCGGAACAGTTCTCATGGGCCCCTTCAGTATACGAGATGGGGCTTCCCATTTTGTAGGCCTTTTAAAATTTCAGCGTTTTCTTGAACGAAGCACACCCGCAGTGTCTAATCACTGCCTGATTACACTTCAGCACGTAGCCATGGCGAACAGAGCCCGGCTGTCAGTAAGAAAACGACTTTAATTAAATGCCACCACGTCGGCAGGCATTCATGAACTGCATTGTACGGTAGCAACATTGCATTCCTGACCATCTTAAGCAATTAAATTTATGGGGCACTTTTAAAGCGCAATAGTGGAAGAGCACACTCGCAGGACGCGTTCATTAAAAACAGCCAGATGGGGCCCAATGCGAATTCCAGACATGTGCAGGTATTGCGGAGGCCCCTGCATTGGTCGTGCTAAAGGATAGTGCACTGAGGTCACTCTTCCGAATACGCGTTCTGAAGTACGTATGGAAGCTTACTCAGTCAATAAAACCAACGACTAGGTAGCCAAGAGTCAGGGGTCCGATTTAATCAAGATGTCACTGAAAGCCCGTTCCTCACGGTGCAGCTGTGACAGCTCATCACCTTTCGCTTCAAACCAAAATTAAATGCGCGCACGCAGTGGCCATGTTGAGTTGAGTCACGGTTCCCTGTAATATCCTCCAGTCCCCCCAAAAGTTACCTAAGTCCGTAGGCCTCCCTTAAATCACAAACGCATTCTTCTCAGAGCTAAGTGCTTGACAGCTCGTCAGGTCATGCTAAGTTTTATTAATTAATGATTTATCGTGTCGAGCAAGGCAATATTTCTATTGGGTCATTTCATGAGCTTCTCTCCCTTCTTTAACAACAACAACAATAATAATACTTCTACTACTACTACTACTAATAATAATAATAATAATAATTCCATAAGCAGTTTCAATAAAAATAATAATAATAATAATAACATCAGGACACCGAACAGTAAATGGGCATCCAGCATTTCACCTCCACCCGAAATGCGGCAGCCAAGACCATGAGCAAACTCGCGAATATTGGTTAAGTAATGAAAACACAGTCGTGCAGGGATTTCGAGTGCTGTATTAAGCACGATTCGTCAATTAGCAGTGGAGTTATGGAACTGTCAAAAGCTGAATGATCGTAGAACCACATCTACAAACTGCTTGGCGGTGCACCTTCTTGATTACAAGCTTACTGCTCGTAAATTGTCAGGACGGCGTTATTTTAAAGAAATATTTTAATTCGTTGAAGCAGTAATTGAAGCCCACGCCTCTTTCAACGAATATTTTAACAACAAGGTTATTACGCAGGCAATATTTCCGGGTGGCGCATATATCCTTACAGAATTACCGTGATTTCACGGAGTATGCTGCTCTACATTTCAAGTGTACTATGTGTTGGCAAGAACAACTGGAAGTTCACACGGCGAACGCTCGAAAATGCATGTGAATCAACCACTAAATGTTTACTTTTCTGCTAAAGGGTTCGTATCAGGACCATTGAGACGACTGGATCACTTTTAGAAACATCGTTCTTTGACAGTTCTGCGACTCCGAGTTTGCCGGGTGCTTTCTTTCTGTGCCATATCACCTTTGCTTGTTAGCCACCTCGAATGTCTGCGCATGGTAGCCATTTCTCTCTTCATGAAGTTTGTTCCAAATCTGCGCTAGGAGAGTGATTGCGGAAGTTCTGATAACCTGAGTCCTCATCTTTCCTTCTTGTACAGCAATACTAAAAAAAAAGAAAACATCGACATCACCCCACACTTCGTCAATACTATTCAATTTTGAATGGAAGTTTTTCCACAGTCTGCAAATTAGCTAAAGGAATCTCACAAAACAATCCAACGACATACAAAAGCGCAATGCTACAATACATTCCTCGTTTTTAATTTGCACTGCATCACAAGTGAATAGCACTTAGACTAAATCACCTAAGCGGCTACATGATAACAACCTTTCTCATGCTTGGCATGTTCAGTGCTTTCATGGAGAGAGAATAAATTGAGAAAAAAGCAGGGGGGCTTTCATCTGACGGCATCTCAGAATGTGATCCTTCACGTTCCTAGGGGAAATAAAGAATAACTTGAATACCTAGGGGAATAAATACCTAGGGGAATACTTGAATACCTAGGGGAATAAAGAATCAACTTGAATACCAAAATTCGAGAAATGAAAACAGAGTTAAATTGTTTTCTTATATGCTGTAGAGAACAATTTAAAACAGAGCAGGCGAAGGTTCCAGAGACAAACAGAATTATACTTTGTTGCGTGACCAGGCACGGGTAATGTTCACCTATAGATGGGTGACTTTCTCATTCTAGAAAGACATGACTTGCAGCCGAAGCCCGAGACTTTTTCGCTAGCCGAAGCTAGTTATCAGAGAGAGCAACAATCGTGCATTTCGCGTTTTCAGTCAAAACTGTATCGAAAAGCACCTCGCATTAAATTGTGCATTTTTTGTCATAGGAACAGCGCTAACAACGAACACAATTTACAGCCGGTTAGTTCAGATTGGTTCTAGTCTAACTTACACAAGAGTTTCATCCACGTGCCATGACAGGCTACCCCACTTCCTTCTTACTTCCCGTCACACAAAGATTTCGGTTAATGCGAAGTTTACCAGCTGTTCAGAGAAACTACTTACTATGCGCCTGCTGTATACAGGCTTCCCGCTTAACAAGAATTCAGTCCATGTACGCTCTCGCGTGGCGCCCCGTTGGAAGTTCGCCGACGTGTCTGTCTGTACGGTGGTTTTCAATTTCTGAGCTTTGCCCTCGCACTGTTCGAGGCCAACCATGCTTGCCCTTCTACTCATTTGACGGCCATCTCGTAGTGTCCGGTAATCCTATTTTACGGAATTAATAATTTTTTGAGTGGTACTCTGGGCTGACCCCTACAGAACATCCCTGACATCTGATTCAAAAGTAACGCGCACGAAAGCGAAGCCCGAATTGGCAACTGAATTCCTATTCATGTGTTGGGTTGCTGTAATAAAAAAAAAGACGCTAGGCCAGGTAACTACAATATGAACGTTAACTCACAGATTGTATGCCACACCATATGTCATATTGTTCATCACATCAGTTCGCGTCGTTATACAGGGCACGCTGTGTCGGTGCTTACCATTCAATATGAACAACGAACACTTATAGTTATGGTACTGATAGAATGTGGTCAAAGAGAAAAGGAAAACGCAGAACAAGAAAAAATTAAAGTTTAATTGTGGCAAGGAGCGCGTTGTCTTCGCCAAGTGGTGGGTGATTTTCTCATTCCAGGTAGCCATGGCTAGAAGCCGAGGCCTGAGCTCTCTCCACCAGCCAGAGCTGGTCTTAAGGTTCTACCGACGTCTGCAACACCTCCCAGAGTCTTGTGAATTTTCTTGTACGCTGTGGCCATTCATGGCTGGGACACTCAGGCAGTTTCGACAGCCCCACGCCACGTGGTACAGGGTGTTTGCAGAGTCCGGGCAGTATTGACAGTTACTGGTGTAGTTCGCGAGGAACATTGCGAGCAGGGGTGGGCTGTGCGGATAGGTGCCTGCCTGAAGCCTTCTCCAGGCCACGTCTAGCCCTCTACTTAACCTTTTTTTAGCAGGTAGATAGTGGCGTACAAAAAGAATTTCAACATAACAAGCATTTGTCTCTAATTAGTTGGAAGCCGAAACATTACTTATTTATATTCATTTCATTTGTCCGTCTTCTTTTCATCTTTGACTATGAGCATGCTTCACCAGACAGGTTATTGTCCAACTGTCGATTTTTGACGCACGTAGAGATAATAAGTGGGAGAAAAAGAAGGGCAGAGAAGATAACCAGTCTAGGACGCCCGGTTTGCTACCTTACACGTGGGAACGAGATGAGGAAATCGAAAGAGGGAACGGAAAGAAAAAAGAAAAAAGCAGATAAACACCACAAAGACACAAACATGCAGTCTGTCACAGTCCATTATTATTCTGCGTGGTGCGCAACATCACTGTCTCAGCATCTCTTCTAAGTGCGTTTTTCTCAAAAAGATTATATACTTTAGTTTTTTGGTCGCCTTCAGCGGCGATGTCATCTGTCGACAATATGCAAGAATTCAATCAACGGACATTGGTCTATTATTGTCCAGCTGTGCTAGAATAGATGCTAGTGACTGCCTCTGAACTTTACAGACCACACACTCACACAAGATGTGGCACAGCGTCTCACAACGACAGGCACCTCAGATAACGTTGTCGGCCATTTCAATGCGGAAGGAAAATAGACTTCGGGAATGCCACACCTAACCACGAAACATGAAAGCAATGTGGCACATAAGTTTCCTCATGTGGTACGAAAACTCGGAAAAGCGAAAATACAAACGGTGTCTTCCCTCTCCCCGAAATATTTCTGCGCCCAACAACGTTTTGCACTGCTTCCGATGCTGGAAGCCAAGAACGCTTTTTTGGACTTCACGGGATTTCGAAGAGCCTCCGGTAACAGCCAACTCTTGAACAAGCGATTATCTCGTCTGGTGACGTCATGTTGTAACATGATGACGTAAATAATTTTTGTGACTTGATTCCGTCTATGATGACGTCTAGGGTGACCTCATAACATGACAGTGATTTTTATACTCACTCATGGTGACGCTGAAGACACCAGCGGTCACATTTCGTGTTTGACGAGGCACCTAAGGTTTCCGCTTTAATAAATACAGCCGATTGTCCGACGAACAAAGAGTATGCCAACGCACTGTTTTAAATGCTGCTTCAATCTGTTTCAGCAGCTTCAGCGTGTTTCAAGGTGACCGAATTCACAGCAAACTTGAAGTGGCTTCAAGCACCCTTTGTCGATGCCCGATATTTCGCTTCTTCAGCTGACGATGCGGAGGCTGCTTCAAGCTGGCGGCATGAAGCAGTACTGCTAAATGATGGTCAAGTTTCGCGATAGTGGAACTAAATTAGGTGAGAATTTGCGAAGACGCCGATATCGCGTGAGACTATACGAGTCCCAAACCACGGTCGAGACCCAGGGGTGTCGTTCTAAGCTCGTTTGCAGCCTGATCGAGCGAGCGACACAGATGAAAAGCACGGCAGGCGATCGGGCAAAGAGAACTTGATGAAGTGGATCGACCCAGCGAAAGCATACAAAACATGGATCAGCACTTTGCTTCGGTGGCGGCAAGCTTAGTCTGCTTGTAATAAGGAACTTGTTTTCGCAACCTTCCTTCTGACGTTACCCTGGCAAATTTTATATGCATTATTATTATTATTGTTATATTATTATTATTATTATTATTGTTATTATTATTATTATTATTATTATTATTATTATTATTATTATTATTATTATTATTATTATTATTATTATTATTATTATTATTATTATTATTATTATTATTATTATTATTATTATTATTATTATTATTATTATTATTATTATTATTATTATTATTATGTGATTGCAAAGAGCCGAAATCCCGAGATGGTTAGTAGGGATGCCGCCGTGGAAGGCTGCAAAAATATCAATCATCTGGGTTTCTTTATCTTTAACTAATACACGGGCGTCAAGAACATTCGCCTCCATCGAAAAGGTGACCGCTACAGCCAAGATTCGATTCCGCGTTGATATATATCGCGCAACTTTAATTGTTTATAGATATCTTCACCACGTGCACTCTCCTACGGTGTATCCTAGGGGCAACATTTTTGATTGTCGTACTTTTCGTGGAGCTTCGTGCATTTTTTTCCGTTCCACACTCGCTCTCTTTTTGTTGAAAAGTGCACCTTTTATAGTATGAATGCACTGCACGTTACGCACGCTAAAAAGCATAGTGTACAACATAAAGTGATAGGGTAGCCAAAGTCATCCGTACCTCAAAGCCTTGCTATCAAAGCGTACGAGACAGAACAGCACGGCAGGATCCATCAAGTACGAATCAAACCTGAAAGCTCACGGAAACACGAGAACTACCATGTCAAGCTGTGAGCAACGGGTTACTTTCAAAGAAATAAGAGCCCTAGAAGACAAGATGAAGTTGTGGTAAACCAGTAAATGTACGAAGACTAGCAGTAACTTCAGCAGGAACTCTGGCAGCAAACTGAAAACCCAGTTCGCGTGCACGTACGCCAACTAGCTGTTTTGGATGCTCTAAACAGGAAGAAATGGTTCGCTATACTCTTCGCCTGCGTGACTTCTCCGGAATACGAAGGAAAGTTAGTGCTTGGGGTGAACTTCAAAGTTTTTTTTTTTTTTTTTTACAAAGAATGTCCTTTATAGGCAACCCACGTCACGCCTCAGTTTCTGAGCGATTTTTCGCGCATCTCGCCCGCACACTACCGCAGCAGTCTTCTCCGAAACTGCTTGCGCTGTACTCCGTGTGCCGTAACTTTGTAAAGCAGTCACCGACCGTTTGACCTTCAATTTTTTCTCGCTTTTTCTTGCTTTTTTAACCAAGCTGATAAGCCTAATAAAAAACAACAGTCACCAAAACACCGCAGGAAGTGCGAGGAAAGCTAGGTTCATTAACCGCAGTAAAGAAACTTTTGTATTGGTATAACGCGGCCTGTAAACGCAGGCCCAAGCATGCCAGTGGCTGATTAAGGTGGGAAGCAACCTAACCCGTTGGAATTCGTAGATACCTCATTTAGGTAACATGTTCCGACGAAACTCATGAGCACACGACACAAAAAACTGGAAAACCAATAGAACACGGTATAAACTGAAATAGAGACTGTTCGGACATATAAAAGGTTGCTGCGACGGTGTGCTTGCGTTTCGATTGTGAAGAGCTTCGCCAAGGAGCTCCATCACACAGCGCCTGAATATTTAAATGTACGACCCAGTGTATCCTAGCAAAGTTGCAGTAAAATAAGGTACTGAAATAACGTGTAGCGCAGCAACGATGCTTGTCCCGAGCCGCGCTTGTACTAAAGCAAGAGAGACGGTAAAATAATGCTGTCGTATGAGGCCACTGCTTGTACTTGAGTTCTCGCAAATGCAGATTTATTTCAGGGTGCTGAGCAGCCTTTATCTAGCAGGATTCTTTTATTTTTCGAACTTCTTCCGACTTCTTTGTGCAGGATAGCCAAGCGAGCTCCGTCCTAGTTGACTACAGTGCCTTTTTTTATTCTTCCCATCATCCTTTCCATTCTTTCCCTGCTCATTTGTTGGCTTAAAGCACAAGCTTATTCACACGGATGAGAGACAGCAAACAGAGGGAACACAGGGTGACATATAAGACAAGCGTCTGTTTCCCATGCATACAATGTAAAATAATAAATATAAACTAAAAGAGGAAAATAGGCTGTATTTAACTACTCTGCTCTTTCAGCAGGACATGAAAAAGAGCTGCCGTCGTTTAGAGAGACGTTCGTGCATTGTTTTTATCCTACAAAACAATCCTGCACCAAACAGCGTGAACCTGCAATAACTTAGACGTGCGCTAAGCACGCAGCTAGATCACTTACCAGCTTCTCACGGCTACTAGATTAATGCGTTCAGGCACACCACATAACGTAGTTGGCTAACTACTTTCACCTTTATGACTGCTTAACTGAGCGTATTATGTATGCGCTAATGTGTTTATTATTGGGTCCCTCCGTCGTAGCAGTATATGGGCTTCCTTGGAAACTTGCACAAGGCGCATGAGTTGGGTCAATTACAATGAAGCCAAATAACCTTAATGATCTTTTACAGACCCCACAAACAACGCTTACCATTTGCTGAGAAATCAGACTTTTTTCATTCTAAGTTAACCCCTTTGTCCCCAGTGCACGCCATCGCACACTCGGCACCACGGTAACTTTGGGGGCATGTAAAAAACATTAATAATACAAAATGGAATTACCGAAGCTTGCGTTTGTGAATTCCATAAACTCTGTATGTGCTAATCGGGGCAGTACGTTTTTGCCATTGTTTGATCTCTGGTTATCTTTGACGAGTACCAGGATGAGGCTGTCAACTTCTTGCGAGTCCCGTACAGTCCTTCGATTAATCTCAAACGACGTTGTGCAAGCGGGCAACTTTCAATCAGGATTAATCGGCGAGAGGCTATCCTCGTAATTAATTGCTCCCTATGTCCACTCTATACACAATGATTAATACATCCCCGATCTGCCTTTGTTCGTCCTTGGATCATTACGAGAAGAGCTTCCACACAGTTGCCTTGAGCGATAGCATCGTCAAAGCTGAGAGTGTTGCTCGCACTGTCATGGCGTGTCACGCGGACTGCAGCTTTTAATCTGTAGAGGAATAGAGTAGACGTGGTATGGTTAATTGGGGCACGAAACCTATGAGAAGTGGAGCTTTAACGCAGTTCTCTTTAGAAGTCAACCGGTCCTCTTACGCGGAGGCTGCCTTGGTGAGTGGACTGGAAGTCATGTATAGAGTAAGAATGTCAATTATTTTTTGTGCTCTTTCATATAACTAAGTACAAAAAGTATGTCAAAGTATTTCAGAGTATAAGAAAGTATTCCAAAGCATGTCTCGAAAGGTTAAGCATTGATAGCGACAACTATGCATAATATAGTAGCACGAATTACTGTTTGAAGTTTTAGACTGCACTAGGAAGTCGCTTACAAAAGAGATAGAGGGAAAGAAATAAGATGCGTAAATGCAGACGGGCTAACCGGAAAGCAAATATCTGGCTTGCAGTTACTTACCAATTTATTTTAGCTAAACAAACATGATGTCACGCAGGCCCAAGTTACCAAGTGATTCTGTGGCAGCTAATCCTCGCTGTTACAATGGGAATTTTACGAAAAGTGCATCTTTGGAGTCAGCGACTACATCACTTTGCCGGTTACTTCAACGCACTGCATTCAAGAGAACATGAACTCCAACATGTGTGGAGCAGACCAACCTGTCTACTATGACTATCGCTTTCAAGTCGACTCACACATACGCATGACGAGCTATTGCACTTATTTGGAGAGAGTTGCGGGACGTGAGCTTGATGGAGCGAATAACGATGGCAGTATGGCTCCACCGTTTTACGAAAGAATTCTCGCGCATCAATAACGCTGAGGGCAAGAACCTGACGAGGTCTTCGTTTTGTTTCACTTTCACTTTGTCACTCAGAAACAAGAAGGACACTTTGAGAGTCTCCATCTTATGATATATTCCCCCAATTTACATTGCAGAAAGCGGAGTGCGGAAATTGCGAGACCTTTAGGCTTCACCTTTATTTGTTCGACGCGAAAATGATATTATCACAATGCAGAAACAGCAGCAGTCGAATCCAGGGAACTCACTTTAATTGTACCAGAACACTGGCAAACTGATCGGAGGAGAACCTCGTCTTCTTCACTCGCTGCGCGTGTTCTTCGTTGTTCTCTTCGTGCTGCGTATTCAGTGTGGCATTAGCCCCCCTCCAGAGAGTAGCGTCCCGATTCTCTTCTACAAAAGACGGTGAGTAGATGTATGGTGTAAATCAGTCCGAAAAGTAGGGCTTAAATTCGCACAACGTGCACGATTTCTTGCTTTTGCTGGCGAGTTGTCGAGGAGCTGTCAGGAACCACCACGTAATTAACGTCGCTCAGGCGTTATAAAACTGTGTAGGGGCCAAAATACTTCATCAGCAATTTTTCAGACAGTCCCCGGCGGCGGATAAGACTCCATACCCAGACTTTGTCGCCGGCCCGATAGACGACATGTCGGTGTCGCAGATTATAACGTGGGGCGTCATAATTTTGCTGCTGGGTGATTCGGTCGCGCGCAAGCTGCCTCGCTTCTTCTGCTCGTTGGATAAAAGATGCAGCGTCCAAATCGATGTCATTGCAGTCGTGCAGTAACATGGCATCAAGCATCGTCGTCACTTCACGGCCATGAAGGAGACTGAACGGCATTCTTCGTGTAGTTTCTTGCTGCACTGTATTATAGGCGAACGTGATGTACGGTAGAATGTCGTCCCAGTTCTTGTGATCCACGTCAACGTACATACTCAACATGTCGGCAATAGTCTTGTTGAGGCGTTCTGTTAAGCTGTTGGTTTGTGGATGATAGGAAGTGGTTTTCCGATGGGCTGTTCCACTGAGCTCAAGCACTGTCTTCAGGAGCGCGGCCGTGAAAGCTGCACCTCGATCCGTTATTATGATTTTTAGAGCACCGTGCCTCAGGGCGATATTTTCTACGAAGAGTCGTGCGGTTTCAACGGCGGTGCCACTTGGCAAAGTCTTTGTTTCGGCATAGCGCGTAAGATAATCAGTGGTGACTATTACCCACTTGTTTCCAGCATGGGAAGTCGGATATGGTCCAAGGAGATCCATTCCAATTCGGGCAAAAGGTACCATGGGCACTTGAATTGGTTGTAATAGCCCAGCTGGTTTTAACGGTGGCGATTTTCGTCGTTGGCAATCGAGGCACGTGCGTACGTAATGCTTCACAATAGCTGGAAGTCTTGGCCAGTAGTATTTCTGTTGGATTCTGGCCATTGTGCGTGTGTATCCGAGATGACCAGACGTTGGCTCATCGTGGCAAGCACAAAGTATCTCCTCACGAAGTGACGTCGGAACGACAAGTAGGTGGGTGCTTCCTCTGGGAGAACAGTTCTTCTTATAGAGAACACCACTACGTAAGCAGAATGACGGCAAGCTCCTTGCAAATCTTCTAGGGACGGTTGTTGTACGGCCATTCAAACATTCAATAACACGAAGCAACTCACTGTCTTCTTTCTGCTTGCACGAAATCGTAGTGGTGTCAACGACTCCTACAAACACCATGCTGTCATCTTCTGTGTAATCGTCGCGCTTTATCGGTGACCTTGATAAGCAATCGGCGTCAGCGTGCTGCCGTCCGGACTTATACACGACCGTCATATCAAACTCTTGGAGGCGTAAGCTCCACCGCGCGAGCAGACCAGACGGGTCTTTCAAGTTGGTCAGCCAGCAGAGGGAATGATGGTCGCTGACTACGTGGAAGGAACGACCACAGAGGTATAGACGAAACTTCATAACCGCCCATACGACAGCAAGACACTCTTTTTCCGTTGTGGAGTAGTTGAACTCGGCGCGGGAAAGCGTCCTACTAGCATATGCGATCACACGCTCGGCTGAGTCTTGCCACTGGACGAGTACAGCGCCTAAACCCACGTTGCTGGCGTCTGTATGGATCATGGTAGGAGCAGCCTCATCAAAGTGAGCAAGCACAGGTGGAGTCTGCGGGCGTTGTCGGAGATCGTCAAATGCCACCTGTTGGTCGTCGCCCCATGTGAACGAAACGTCTTCTCTTGTGAGTCGTGTTAACGGCGAGGCTATGTGGCAGAAATTGGTAATAAACCATCGGTAGTATGAGCATAGGCCAAGGAAATGCCTGACAGCTTTCTTGTCTTTTGGTACCAGAAATGTTCTGACGGCCGCAATCTTACCGGGATCAGGTCGAACACCTTCATGGCTCACCACATGGCCTAAACATTGAAGCTCCTTGAAACCGAAATGACACTTCTCGGATTTCAGTGTCAGGCCGGCAGAGCTTATCGCCCTGAATACCGATAGCAGCCTGCTCAGGTGTTCCTCAAATGTTTTTTGAAAAAAAATGACGTCGTCCAGATAGACCAGACATGTCTGCAACTTAAGGCCTGACAGAACGATATCCATCAGTCTCTGAAATGTTGCGGGGGCTGAGCACAATCCGAATGGCAAGACTTTAAATTCATAAAGCCCGTCAGGCGTTACAAAAGCCGTTTTTTCTCTATCTCGCTCGTCGACCTCAATTTGCCAATACCCACTTTTGAGGTCTATTGACGAAAAGTAGCGTGCATACCTCAGCCTGTCGAGTGAATCATCGATGCACGGTAATGGGTATACGTCTTTCTTTGTCACACGATTCAGCTTGCGGTAGTCGACACAAAGTCGCAAGCTTCCGTCTTTCTTTTTAACCAGCATTACCGGCGATGCCCAAGGACTTCTTGATGGCTGGATGACGTCGTCATCGAGCAGTTTCTTCACTTGTTCCTGGATTGCTTCACGCTCTTTCGGTGCTACGCGGTATGGGTTCTGTCGTATTGGCCTTGCCATCTCCTCCGTTATTATCCAATGCTTCGTCAGTGGCGTTTGACTGACCCTCGAGGTTGATGAAAAACAGTCTTTGAACTGGTGAAGAAGATCTACTAGACGCTGTCTCCACGCTGGTGACAAATTCGAGCTTACGTCAATAGGTGGTGGGGCTGACGTGGCTTGCGGCTCGTCCTGTTGTATTACACAGCACTCGCGGATTTCGGTGATCTCGTCGAAGTAGGCAACTGTAGTGCCTTGTGTAATGTGTCGTCGCTCGTTGGTAAAATTCGCCAACAGAACCTCTGCTTCACCGCACACAACGTTGACGATACTTCTGGCAATTGCAACACCGCAAGTGAGTAGAAGCGTCAATACTCGTTCAGCGATTCCTTCTCCAGTATTCTGCTCGCTGCACATGACTGAAACAAGGCGGCACGATAACGGAGGTACGGTCACATCGTCAATGACTCGTAGGGATTTTCGATGTAGCGCTGCGCTTTGATCCGCTGAAAAGGTCAGTACACCGTCCGGAATATTGATGATGGCACCATATTCACGCAATAAATCCATCCCCAAGATTGCCTGTTTACAACACTCAGAAAGGATAACAAAAGTTGCGACGAAGGATGCATCCCCTATCTTCATTCTTGCGGTGCACTTTCCGGTAGGTGTGAGTAGCTCCCCTCCAGCTCCTCTAATCTGCGGTCCTGTCCATTCCATTCTAACCTTCCTGAGCGTGTCTGCCAGACACTCATGGATTATTGAGAAGTCCGCGCCAGTGTCGACCAATGCCATGACGTCAGGTCCGTGAATCGTAATTGCAACTTCGGCAGTAACAATCCCATATTTCGTCGATTCATTGAAAATGTGTCTCTCTTCGCTCGGCAGTAATGGGGGATTTCCAGCACTTCGACGATTCGCAACCTTCCCCCCTAGGTCGCTGCTTTTAGTTTCCCCGGCGTGGACTAGATCTCTTTCTTGGCATGTCAGTGGTGCTCCGTCTAGAGGATGGAGAATAACGCCCAGGAGAGGGTGAGCGTGACGAAACCCAAGAGGAACATCCCGCGGGGTCATGACACTCGTGTCGACGTCAGGTGTTCCGTTGAAATGGCGCCGAGGAACTAGAGAAGGAAACCCTTGGTACCCTGCGGCGCGATACGGGCAATACCGAACGATGTGGCCTGCTTCTCCACAGTGAAAGCACAGGGGCCTATGATCAGGGGTACGCCAGATGACAGTTTTGCGAAGTGGTGGCCTCCTCGGCATCGAAGTTTCTCTGTAGTACCAAGGCGCTGTCGGCGGATGTTGCTGGTGGTACTGATGTGGTGTCGGCACGTTCGCTTGCTGTCGGCGGACTACGTCTGCATAGCTTGTCCTGGGAGTGCTCGTGTTCGGCTCAGGAAGCGAGAGCGCTTGCCTGATCTCCTGGCGTACAACTTCCGTTACTGAGGCGATCGCGCAGTCATTCGGTTTGGCGACGAGTTTCTTGACCTCTTCTTGTACGATTTCTCGTATTAGTTGGCGTGAAAAACCTTCGTCGGGTGTTGTTGCTGTGGTAGAGGCTGCCATGCTGATCGGTGCACTGTGGGTTGGGCAGTCATACTCGTGATAACGTAGATGCAGTGCGCGTTCGATAGATGTCGCCTCCTTGGAGAATTCATCCACACTTGTAGGCGGGTTTCGTACGAGGCCAGCAAACAGCTGCTCCTTAACGCCCCGCATGAGGTGGCTAACCTTTTTGGCTTCGGGCATATTAGGATCTCCTCGACGAAATAGCCGCGCCATGTCGTCAACAAACATCGTAACGGATTCATTTGGTTTTTGAATCCGTTACTCTAGGAGACGCTCTGCGATTTCTCGTCTTTCAGTGCTCGCGAACGTGTCGAGAAACTTCTGCCGGAACTCGTCCCAAGACGACCACACGCGATTCGTGAACCACGTTCGGGCTCCGTCTTGAAGCGGAAAATAAACGTAGCCCAATTTCTGTGTGGTGTTCCAACCGTTAACTTTCGCTGTGTGCTCGAATTCCTCGAGCCAGTCATGTGCATCCTCATATGCGTTTCCGTGGAAGTCAACCGGAAGTCGAGAGTTCAAAACAGTCACGTGTGTCGTGCTTGGGCTGTACATGTTGGGGCCAGTGCTTCCAGGCGCCGTCATGCTTTCTGGCACAGTCACGCTTTCCGGCAACGGACCAAACTCCGGGCTGAGGCCTAACAGGCGCCGGCTGCTGCGGTGAACGTGGGTGTCGATGCGCGGAAATCTTTCTTGACCAGAAGCGGGGCTGTTGTCAGGCGTCCCGAACATGTACCCAGCGCCTCCACCAGTGACACAATGCAGAAACAGCAGCAGTCGAATCCAGGGAACTAACTTTAATTGTACCAGAACACTGGCAAACTGATCGGAAGAGAACCTCGTCTTCTTCACTCGCTGCGCGTGTTCTTCGTTGTTCTCTTCGTGCTGTATATTCAATGTGGCAATATACTGTCTCTTCTATGTATATACTTAAACCACTTAGTGCACACTTTTTATGATACGATGTTGCTCGAGAAGTTTAAGTTGTGGACTACTACAGTGTAATAGATGAAGTTGAAAGTAATTTGCGTCTGTGAAGCTTTCGCTTCACAGTAGCATTCTTTAAACCACAAGCAACTAGGCGCGTGAAATGTTTTCGATCTTGCTATGCACTCGCTACGTAGTCTGAAGAGAATACACACAGTAACGTGTGTGCCTTTTGTAATGAATGACTGGTTTTTAATTCCAATGTCGTTGTGATAATCACATGTTCTGACACCCGATCGCTTGTACCGCGCAATATAACTGCGATATTACATGCCTTTCTATGAAGACTGTACACAGGGCGTGTGTGTGCTTTTAGAGCATGAAAGTTATTTTCACTGCATTTTTAAGACGAAGTTATTTTCATGTTATTGCACCGCAGACGTGTATCTTTCTGCTAAAACTCCTGCTTGCCACACAAACAGCCTGGGTTCGATTCTTTGAAATTTAATTTATTTGTTTTCATTTTTCTCTATTTTTGGCCCCAGTCAACATGATAACTTTTCGCTCGCAACCAACGACGCCGACGCCAGAATTTCACGATTTTTACGCTATCATGTTAAAACTAAAAAGTTTGGCAGATCCCACGTACCTGAAAATCGACGTTATGCGAAGCATGTGGAGTGAAGGTGACCGTGTTGAAATTTTGTTATTGAGTGACACGTCAAGTGACTCTAAATATATGTACAAATGTTGCACGCACAGACATATGTTGAAGAGTTGAAGATGTTCATATAACCAGTTATTTGCACTTGCACAACGATGCCAAATGCAACATGCGTATTAGCAACACCAGAAGCTGATATGAAGCGCTTACTCTCGCTAAGATGCTGGCCCTGGACACTGCTTCATAAATCAACTTCAGCGCATGACAACTAACCGCAATCGACGTTAACTCGGCGTGACGGCTGTAGTAAAGGAGTACATATGTAATGTTTATAAAATTTGGTAGGCACCACTGCAAAAACTATTGACGTTTCATAAAGATTAGCGTCTATTTGTAAAGTAGTTCCGACACCTGGCGTAGATCAGTGGTAAAATGTTTCGTTTCCACGCAGAATTCTTGGGTTCCATTCAGCTGAGATCCTGTTATTTATTCGTTATTACAGTCGTCGTGTCAACGCTACCGATGTCCGGTATCTCTTAACACTCGCGTGTTAACATTTCCCATGTGTGCTTTATTGGTGCCTGGGTAGATACTAAGTGTCAATCAAAAGTGTCACATACCCACATACCAGCAACACATAGCCGCCCGTGGGTATGTGCCACTGTCTGGAAAGAAGTGTTTGACGACTTACGCGACGGGATTTCGACATTATTCATGTCTTGACCAGCGCGTCATATTCGCCAAACCATCTTAACTTCCCATGCTAATTTCGGTTCACGCGAGGTTAAGGGGGTAACCACGAGAGCACCCAAACGTAAGCGGCAAGACAGACAGACAGAGACAGACAGACAGAGACAGCCAGAGACAGACACAGACAGACACAGACAGACACAGACAGACACAGACAGACACAGACACAGACACAGACACAGACAGATAGATAGATAGATAGATAGATAGATAGATAGATAGATAGATAGATAGATAGATAGATAGATAGATAGATAGATAGATAGATAGATAGATAGATAGATAGATAGATAGATAGATAGATAGATAGATAGATAGATAGATAGATAGATAGATAGATAGATAGATTTGCTCAAATTCGGCGAAGTTCGATAAGAAATGCTTCGCATATAATAACCTAAGTAACTAGTACAGCGATTCGCTTCATGGCGTTGAAATACTGGATACATGCCGGGAGTGTAAAAATGAACTTCCTGATGAATCACTTTCATCTGCTTCCAGATGACCCCTGCAGTGCTTCACGGCAGCACGTCGTGCACTCCCATTGCACACAGTTTATATTTGTGTGTCTATTGCAAAGATGATCGCTGTATGCATTCACTTTAGAGTACCGCGTGCGATCTTGACAGAGGAGGAGGAGGAGGAGGAGGAATAAACGTTTATTTTTCGAACCGGTGTAGCGGTGTAGGTTCCGCGTTCACCTTAGGTGGGAAGTGTTCTCATTCCAGGAACCCTCTGGCCTTCGCTGCCTCCTTGGCCCTGGCGACGAGACATCGTTTTGGTACAGACCCAGAAAATTATATGAGGCCACTTCAAGTTTATGATTTGATCGGCGTGTTTCGCAGCCAATGTGGCCTTGACAGGCGCAACTACCACCTGTAGACTCAGCATTTGATCAATCATGGTAAGTACTAAGTACGCATGTTGTACTTATTATAAAATGAGTGATATAATCAATTGGTTCTTCGTCATGCAATTGTATTCAAAGTTTTAACGTGCATAACCTGTGCTCAGAGGATATTTGCTTTAGAGAAGTAGGCCAAGTAGTCTTACTAAACGTTTTCCACGGCTATCATTCTGCCTTGAGTTGCAATATGTACAACGTCAATGTACCTTGTATGACAGAAACACTCTTATCCTGTACCTGAGGCACTGGTTTTGATGGACTGATTTAATTTTTTTAACTGGTGTACTTTTTGTATGACTTTCTTATAATAATGGCTGTCCTTTACAACACACGCTACTATGCCTCGCCATGAAAGATAAAGAAGTAGGAGAGGTGGGGAAGGCAATCGAAAAATAGAAACACAATTATCTCACCACCACTAGGGAAAGGATTACATTATAACAGATATTCTTGAAGGAGAGGTAATAAAATGGGGTTTGGATGAGCGCACAATAACTGTCTTAAACGCTCGCAATAACTTCAACTGAAGCACTCGCAGAGAAAAGAGGTGTAAAGGAATAGAAGTAGCACAAAAATAAAGTTCGAAAATTGCGACACAGCTGCTTCTGCAGAAGCCCAAATAAAACAATAAAAAATAGCACACTTGCCGAGATATATAAAACGCCTAAAACGTGGCTATTTTAACTTATGTAATGAAGGCTACTCTAACGATTGGGGCTAGTGATGAGAACGATAATTCAGACAGACAACGACGGCTGACAACAACATTATTACTAAGGCCGGACCTTCCGACAAAGGCAAGCAAGCCTCACACACCATGTATTCAGTATCAAACCTTGCCAAGTCTCCATGGCCGTTCCGGCTATCAAGCAAAGCGGCTCGTAGTTACGACGTTTTCTCATTTTAGCTGTATATGGCACATCGTCATGGGAGTCAACTTTAAAGCCGGCATTGAGCCTCAATGCGATGGACAAAGGAACAGGAGATCAACATTGATTGTGATTTATTGCGCGGCAGTGTCGGGCGCTTCTTTACACTGCAGTGACTTAGGTGATCGAATCGGCTTATTAAAAGTGGACTCGATGGGGACACCACCGATCCTTTTATCACTTTTTTTTTCAGTACATGCGTGGCACGGATGGTCGTACCACTGTACTAACCAGGAAATCTCGAGAATACGTTGGTTAGTTACATCTAGCCTTCGTAAACTGGCGGTTAATTTTGAGACAAAAGCACCACGCCCTTCCTCTTGCAACGGTTGTCCCAACGAGTCCATTGAAGAAGTGTTGACTGGAAATTTTCTTTACTTTCCTGGCGTCAAATGAAAGACCAAGCCCAACTTATAGAAAATATTCATACTTGCTTGAATTTGCAATGGGACACAAAAGAATCAACACTATACAAAGCACCAATAACAACTGCAGTTGCTAGTGGCTTTCTGCTTCTTGTTCTTTCCAGTGGTTGTGTTTTTCTGCACCTTAAAGCAAACATCAACGTATACCAACTTGCCGAACAAAACACTTTCTATAGAAAACAGACTGGCGAGCGTCAGGGCGCCGTGAAAGAATTTATTATATGTTTTTTGAACTTGTCACCTATTCTTCCTCTGCCATGACGTCACGTCACGTCATGAGCCTCTCATCACATGCCCGCTCCAAATATTGTGACGTTTCCACAGCCGACTCACCTCGTGACTCTGCTACTGCCACAAGGGCCACCATTTTGAATATATTAGTACTTGACACCGTCAAAACTGCGTCGACAGACAGACACAAGAGACCCAGAACCAAAGTGATTATATGTTGTAGTATCTTGTCTTTAATAAATAATGCCACCCTGATGGTTGTTAGACCATCTACAGTATTCCAGTACAACAAGTAGCTATAGAAATGAGTGAAGCCACCAGAGTTGTCACTGTATAGCCTAACCCTACGTTCGTGTCGATGAGATTGAAAGCACTAATAAATATAATATGTGGAATTTTATGTCCCGGAACCAAGATATGATCATGAGAAACGCGGCAATGTAGGGCTCTAAAAATTTTGACCATCCGGTGTTCTTTTTTGCACTGACTTGGCTAATTACACGTGCCTCAACTATTTCGCCTCCATTGAAATGTTACGGCTTCGCCCGGGGTCAAATCCGCGACTTTATGATTCAGCAGCTGAGCACCCTAGCCACTGATCTACCAAAGCGGATTAAAATCAGGACCACCACGCAAAAGTTGGCATCGATGTGAAAAGAGAGTATCTTATAAGCATTTACTAGGGCCTCGAACTGGCTCATAGCCGTCCCTGTATAAAGGAGATTTGTATGAAGCAGTAAAGTCAGCTTAGAAAATTGGTGTCACTGACGCTTAAACACAATGGAGGCACTTTCTGGAATTGTTTCTATATTTTTCCTTATCTTTTTCAGTTTAAAGTGAAAAAAGGACAAAAGGACAAATAAATGTATCGAAGTGGTTGGTAACTTGAGGGCTCTCCGGCATCAATGTCCTGGATTTCTACAGTTCTCATGAGATAATATCTGCGAGATCATGCTAACCAGATAGATAAATCGTATACTTCCTAACCCACTAATTCAGTCCTGAAGATATTAATTGAGAAGATCGCCCACACTCTTACAGATTTTGAGACATTTTAGCATCGTCAAAGGTTATTCCAGTCCATAACAGAAATCATCTCACGTTTCATCAAGTATATGTCCGAATCATTGTATTGTTTTTTGTAAACACTTCTACTTTCTGCCTGCCTTGTCCACATTTGTATGTAAATTGTGTATGATCTTTGTTCCGCAAGTGCTCTTTGTAACCGTTTTTTTTTACTTTTATTAATTTTTTTCTGTATTTAAGGATAAATTGTACGTATGTTGTTTAGCAGTTATGTTTTATTTCCGTGAGTATTTTTTGTTCTCTTGCATAATCTTGACTGACTGCACATGCATGTCTATATGCAGTAGTGATTGAACACCGCTAAATTTCTTGTTTTTATGTGAAATGTTTTGTAAAAATCTATCTTGCCCCTCCTCCACCCCCCCCCCCCCCCCCCCCCCGACGTAATGCCTTCGTATCTTCAGGGTAAATAAAATGGAAAAAAATGTTGTTCACTTTTAGTGATTTTCTCTGTATTTATGGATAAATTGTAGGTATGTTGTTAAGCAGTTATTTTTTTATTTCCGTGGGTATTTTTTGTTCTCTTGCATAATCTTGACTGACTGCACATGCATGTCTATATGCACTAGTGATTAAACACCACTAATATTCTTCTTTTTATGTGAAATGTTTTGTAAAAATCTATCTTGCCCCTCCTCCCCCACCCACCATGTAATGCCTTCGTATCTTTAGGGTAAATAGAATGAAAAAATGGATCGCATTTTAACATGGCTGAGAATCTTGAACTAACGCGTACATGATAGTGCAACAAGAATTGCTTCCGTTAAAGCTCGTTTCGAGGACTCAAGCCTTGGTGTATTGGTCGTTTCATTACAAGGCTGAGGATCTTGTGGATCGAACCCTTTACGCAATGGTGAGTGCTATTCGATAGGCCCTTAATGGTTAACAAAACTGCGCAATTTGTCTGCCCCTCTGAAGAGCCTTTGTTACGCAAGAGTTCTTAACTAGGGTAATTCGTTGGAGAACTTATTCAGGCTGCAGCCATGATCTCACAAGACTCGAAATCTGTTTTTTTTATTGGCGTTTTGTCTGGTACAGGAATGACGTGAGTTATAAAAGCTACACCATCGTCAAACTTAAGGCGTCCTACTTGAAGCGTAAGGCTCAGTGCTGGTCAACAAAACCAAAAGGGTTTCCAGCACCACTCTGCCTAACGTACAAGGCTATTTTATTGCTAGAGAGCTCCCGAATGATTGCAAATATTGTGCATCCTAATAGTCACAATTAAGGATGAGGTGCGTAGTTTGACTGAAAAACATTTCAACATATGCAAACATATATGATTCGTTCTGCCTTCTATTCTAACTTTATTTGAATTGCTGCAGACAATGCCAGCGAGACGCAAATATGAATTGGACGTGACCTCATGCTTACACCATGATCTTGAAACTTACGCTATAGAGCAATGCCATACAACAACTTAACCTCTAGAAGCATCACTGCATACGTTTGAAGAAAACAATGCACAAGACAGATTATGTGTAGTCTTATTGACACGTAGTATTACAAACAGAAGTATTGGCTGCGTTCACTGAAGGTGGAGCCTCATAGCTGTGTTTTGTCTTCGCAACGGCGTTTCAGCGATGAATTTTAGTGGTTCCCACCAATCATTTTTTCTTACATAAATAGATATACAATACCAATATCTAGGGCTTGAGGAGCCCATTCCACAAAATGGTTATGTGTCACCCTGCAGTGGAGCGCTACAGGAAATTCGACCTTATAGAGTTTTTTCACGTGCTCTGACATGGCACACACCACGGGCCTCTGGCACTGTACCTCCGTCGAGATGTCACTTTCACGGCTGGAATCATAAGTAGGTAAAGAGTGAGACAATTAATAATGGTTTGGAGTAATATTAGCACGTTGACCATATAGAGCTGAGGCGAGTCCGTAAACAGAGGGCGTCGGCTCAGGCATTGGTACGCAAAACATCGACGGTGCGTGAGCAGCGTCCTATCATTCTTCCAAGCAGCCGTAAGCGGCTGGACAGGTTACGAGCTTTCGCAGATGTGAGAGAGGAGGGAGGGGGGAGGAGATGTGGGTGCCTTGCTCAAAAAAGGTCAACATGCTACCAAGTCATGAGGCACTGCATTTATTTATTTCGACGAAAAAGGAGTGACCGTTTTTGTACGTTGTCGGGCGAGCAAGTTGTGAGTGATTGAATAGGTGATGACCATGGAAATGAAACTAAATTTAAGCTGTTTGCGAAGTTTCAAAGAAGTAAAGAATGCACTTCGTCTTGAAAATCTACTGCACAAGGAGTGTATGGAGCCACTGGCAAACCACTGGAATTCATTAAAGCTGCTCTGCCGTCTGTGCTGGCATTTTGGCATTGTTCTTTGGCTCAAGACAATTCATTACGTTCATGGAGAGCCACTTCTCAGACAACACGAATACCCTCTGCATCCTTTAATAAAGGTGTGCAATGGAGCTTACCTTAAGGCAGCCAATATACGACAGGCTTTATGAAGTCCTAAGATCTTTATTTTTAGTACTTTCTTCTCATCACAATGCTTCTCATCATATCCTCGATCACGGGCTCTTCGTTCTGAAAGGGGAAATAATCAAGTGAGCTTGGACATAGAGTAAGCCACCCTGTTGTATATTGCGAAGCGTCATTATCTTTAAATCTGTGCTTGACTATTGTTCAAATGGTTATAACATTATGTGTAGTTATGCTGCACGTTGTTCAAGTATGTCCACCTCCTCCGCGAAGGTCTGAACTGTGCGTTATCATGGACAGTCTCAAGCACAAGAAGCAGCGCAGAAATTTGACGATCACTTAAAGAGGCACAATAAAGCTACACACACGCATACATACATACAGAGGTGTTCACGTATATTAAACATGATTCCCTACTGGTAGTTGTGTTTCTCGACGCGATCACTCTGACTGCGACCTGTTTACAAGAAGCCGATTTCGATTTCGTTATTATAGCGCATTTTGTTTGTTTGTTTGCTTTCTTGCTTGTTTCGTACCTCTATCTTTCTATCCAGAACGTCTATGTATTAAATTTCGCCTTATAATAATAGCAGACAGGCATACTGGCCCTCTGGATTACAGTTGCCAGCCTGCCTTCTCCCTTTTATCCTCTTTTTGTCCATCACTTGTGTGTACTCTCGTAGTGAATAGTAAAAATTTATTTGCAGCGTGTTTTTCTTTTCTCTCCAACAATATTTCAAAAGTTTTGTTTTTGCAGACACACACTTACTTATTTGTCCTTACTTGCCACAGTAACAAGCAATAAAAGATGTTTTCTGTTTTATACTTGTATACAAGTGATCAGTGTTTCCCGTCTAAATCATCGTAAAAATGCCTGAAACAAGTTCAACGGACAACCTTGCTCTACCGAGACATGATAGACATTCTACATCCTCTTTTAAAAACACAACGGAAGCTTTGTCTCGTCCATGCAAGTTTAGTTGTTGCAAGGCGGAAATCCCGACGTCGCGGTCGTTAAGTCTGACCTAAGGACACCAGTCTGCCCCGTTTCCTGTTAGAAGACTCAGAAATGAATAAAGAGCCCGGCAACAATTTTCAAAAAGGAACACGAAAAAAATGAGGGAAAGTGGGCTTTTTTTTCGCCTTGCTAGCAGCAGCCCGTAAGCACAAAGGGGCGTCGGGGTGAACTTCTGCCGCTACGTCTGCGAGCCGGATGCAGACTTGAGAAAAGGACTTTGTAACGATGTCTATCGTAAAAAACAAGTCCTCGCCTTGCGCGGAACAAACTCGTGAAATGCCACCACCCCGCCCCAGACATGCAGTGCTGACGATGGTTTTAATAGAACAGTGCTTGCAATCTGCCCTTCAAGACGCTGTCATTCTCACGAACGTCGCCGGCGAGAGATGATATTCTGGCCTATCCAATTCCAGCACCGGACCACTAGGAACGCCTACGACCCTAATGCTAGAGAAGCCAGAATGCACAATTTATGATGGTTGAAAATGTAGGCTGTGCTGCATAGAGCTGTTTGTTTTTCTTTTTTCACCTTACAAATCGTGGAAAATAAATGACGTTGATGTTTATTGTTGTTATTACTGTCGTCGTAATCATGGTCGTAAAGAAAAAAAACAAGAAACGCCGTTCATTTCCACTGTTCCGACAGGCGTAGCATTATATTATAGTGCGGCTAGTGGTGCATAGCCGCATTATCCTTTCTTTCATATAAATAAATAAAAAAGAGTGCCGAAACAAGGTGTCGCTATAGAAATAAAACAAACAAAAACAAAACAAAAATATATTTTAAGCCGAACTAAATCCTGAACAAACGTGATCAAATTATTTTCGGTGGGAGCGCATGAAACCGAGACATTTCGATCGGTTTTAGTTTGTTTGACCGACCGACCGACCGACCGACCGACCGACTTACGATATTGTTAGCGCAGCCCAAAACGTCATTTCCTCACCTGAAACAACTTTCGGGCTGCTCTGCAGTAGCCTGCGCAATCATTCTTTGGTTTCGAGACGACAAGCAATTGAGAGATTTCTCTGCCATCAATTTCTAGAATATTTTTTTTATGTAAGAGTTAACGTTCCAAAACTACTATAAGATTGTGAGAGACGCCATAGTGGAGAGCTCCAGAAATTCTGACCACCTGGTGTCTTTTAACGTACACGGGCCTACAGCAGTCTCGCCTCCATCGAAAATGCAGCCGCTGGAGCCGGGATTCAATCCCGTATTCTGCGAGTCAGCAGCCAAGTACCTTAGCCACTAGGCCACTGCAGCAGGCCTCAATTGCTTGCATAAGATTCGAGAACTTTACCTGCCATCTTGCTTCAGTGAAACGGTACAAAATCATGCTTCATAGTTGAGGATATGAGTCTTCGAAGTGAAATACGAAAGCCGTTTGCGAAGAGAATGCCTTCTACGCCTCATCAAATGTAAAAAGTGACCTCAGCGAGATGCATAAGCGTCGTGTAATGATATCACCATATAACATAGCGTGACGTCACAGGTCACCCCAAAAACGTCGCATCATGTGGTGGTGCCATCTAGGGCCAACATCACTTTGTCAAAGTATGGCCGATCTTGAAGGCACGGAAAACTACTTGAGGTCCACAAAGCTCCCCGTCTCTCTGATGCCAAAGAATTCAAAAACAGCCTTTTGGTAAAAAATACTTTCGGGGGCACAGGATTGGCAATCAGTGTAATTGATTGAGAAAAGGCAAAAAAGAGAGCTTTCGCCTTCGATTTGGCTTAACAAATGCGTATTAGAACGTGTGACTTCTTTTTTTTTAATTCTGACAATTTGCTTAAAACCTACTTCCCCTGAACATGATTGTGTTAAGCAACAAAAGTGCACCCGTGAAATCAACAATTTCACGAATAAGATTGGGCTCCTCCGTCACATGACAGGTAAAGTTATTATTATGGGTGAAATTAATCTGTACCAACTTGGAAAACGAGTCATTCCCGTGTGGTTTCCTGAACCTATTTGACCAATGTGCATGGTTTACTTTTGGCATTTCACTTGCAACATGCGTGCTGACCGATCAGCCTCGAATAAGACTTAGCACAGCTTTCACGGAGAATTGCTGCGCAACACCGACCAGGTTTGATCTGCAGCCTATATACTCCGGATGTAAAGGCGAGAAAAAAGCATGTGGCGCGCAAATTACCTGCAACATGGGGCCTGTAGTCGAAGTGGGAGGTAAATATTTTGGTAATTGAGTGCTTTTTGAAATGGTGACACTTACTAAAAACCGATTTGCCATATGTCTACGGCACTATTTATTTTCGGAACGTAACTGACTGATGGAATTGAGCAGAAGCTAATATTGAATTGGACTGTATGTTACTTGATCCATGAGTGACCAGGTACGCTAGACACAGGCATTAACTATGCTATGAAAACATTGCCCGGCCGTTGGGGTTTTGTATTTCCTAATGAAGCCTAATTACACGACTTGTAAATGGTACCCATAGGCATATGTGTCTCTTTTTCAGCACCTCTCATTAGACACGTTTTGCTGCTAAAAAATGACCCTATCCTAAGTATACTTACGCATGTCAAAAAAGAATTCGTCCCCTACAGTTACACGAAGGTTCTGAAAGTAGACTAAGTTTGTCCTTCCTAAATGTTTAGTCAAAATGTCAACATTTTTTATGTGACTTCAATTTTAACGCTGCTGCTTGTCATTTTAAACTTGAAGTAGCCATGACACCATCTCAAGAACGTAATTGTGGTAAATGTGAGGAATGTTGCACAGGAGTACAAGTCACTTTGTTCATGTGAATTAAAACGACACGCCTAAATATGATGAATTCTACCTCCACTTTCACTCTTAAAGAAGAGACAGTATAGCGCTGATCTAAAACTCGACTATTATTGTTAAAATAATGAATTTAAACTTGTCCTCTATACGCTTCCTGCAGCGCGACATGTAGGAATGGCAGAGCTTGCTTTTCTCCAGCGCTGAAGTTTACCGAGACGATTTTGTTATAAAGCGATAAAATGTTCAAAAATTCGGCCCTAATGAAAAGCGCAGACTGTAGAATGCGACCGCGCGCTTTAAAGGTGGTTGTGAAAAAGTACGCAGGTGAGAGGCACCGTGACACATGCTCCCTGATCTCAAGAAGCGAAAACAGGATGTCGCTACGGAAGGGAAAGGGGGGGGGGGCAAACGGCGATAACGATAACAAAGGAGTTCCACACAACATTTCACCTCTTGGTGAGAAACAAAGCGTTCTGGTGTGATGATCGTGCAAACAATAGACCAAAACAAATTGCAAGTTGCTTACGCAAGTGAGGCAAAAAAGTTTGCCAAGCTTGACACCTGCCGTGTATAGGATCCGCGACTCTCGTTTATACCCTGTGTTCTATAACTTGTCCGGAGACAAAAAAGGTTAAGTCGTAGTGGTACCGTGGTTGTGCAAAACTTTGTGAACAACTTTCTTTTCTGGCACTCTATAAAGTTTTGCGGCGAGACCGTACACGCCAACCATTTAACAGTCATAGGGGGATGAGTAGCACTTCAACTTACGATCCATAAGAGCAAAGCACTGCCGGTACGCTTTACTAGTGGAACACGTTAGCATACGTGAGTTTTCCGAAAAACACATGGAGTTTGTATATGTACATCCGGAAGGATGTTCTGCTTTGACAGGCACAAGAAAGAAATGAAATTAATTTACTGTGTAAAGGCCATTCAGGGAGCCTGTTTCAGGTTCCTCACAAGTGTGTTAGTAGAAAGTTCGTATTGCAAACAGTCAGTTGTTTAGCTATATGCCTACTTATAAAAAGTGGGTTTTTTTCTGATTAGGTGGTTTTCCTCTCATGCTCCGTCTCTATTGCTTAATTTGAAATATGCTTTTGGCTATTTGTGAAAACCAGTGGCATAGCAAGGAGGTTGCGAGGTTCAACTCTCTTCCAAAATTTTTTTTATTTCGCTCGCTTATATATTCAGGAGCACATACAAACGCACGTACGAGCATACATAAAGTGTGGTTGCACTCCCCTCCCCCTCTCCGAAAGAAGTTTCGACTACGCCCCTGGGAAACACTCATGCCCACGATTACATTTTGCTAACCGCGACAGAACAGCAAACATGTGACCTAAGCGTACATTTTTTGTAGTTCATCGCACTTACCAAATCACAGTCACTATGTCGCTATACCCAGAAAGGAAGGATGCCCTGCCAAACAATGAAACTACTGTATATGCACCGCTTTCTTCAAATCTCTCTACCTCAAAGGTTTCTTAACCCCAGGTGGTCGAAGTTTCCGGAGCCCTCCACTACGGCGTCTCTCATAATCATATGGTGGTTTTGGGACGTTAAACCCCACATATCAATCAATCAATCAATCAATCAATCAATCGAAGGTTTTTTAGCATTACATACTGAAGTGACTTAGCAGACATTTTTTTAGGGACGCATTGGCAGGTGTGGATGCAGAGCGTGCACGTAATCACATATTATTTTGAGAAACACACAAGTGCAGCTGTCAGCAGCTTATCAGGTTGTCGATATGATTCATCAGCAGCCTGCTTTTTCAGACGATTTCCCTTCTCTCCCCACTATATTGTGCCAGGAAAAAGAGAACTGTGTCCCATGACTTCACGACTTCACTGCCAGTGACTGGATCTTTCATTATTGCTTCGACGGCGGGCTTCCTTCATTGTTTCCTAAATCTACCATGTTCCTAGAGTACCCTGGGGAAACCTCGTGCGAACGAACTTCTTTGTCACTTCCCGAACAAAGCAGTATGTTAGTGAGAGCACACGAAAATAAATAAGAAGGGAACAGAACTGGTATGTTCTAACGAACGCGGTTATTTTATTTTATTTATTTAAGTATACTGCAGACCTTCTCGGTCCAAGCAGGAGTGGTACATAGGATATACAAACAATGATGTCACGTACAGAAAGGCACCGACACAATCCAAGAAGAAGAAAGAAAAAACTATTGAATTCCAAGTAGCCAAAACAACAGTGTCATAATGCAACGTTCAGAATCATGCTAAAAGGACAAACCAGCCAAAGGGAAAAAAACTGCTCACAATAAATCCCTATTCGTACATTTGCGTCTATTGTTCAAAACTTATAGTTTTAATCTTTTCAATAAAGGATTCTATGGGTCAAAGTTCACAGCTATTAATGAAAGTTGATTCCAATATGCAATTGATGACGGAAAAACAGAGTTTTTGTGAATGTTGTTGTGACTTGTGGGCAGTCGTATTGTCTTATTGTGGTTAGTTCTCGTGGAATGCCTGAAAGGTTCAAGAAGGTAGTCTGATCTGGATATTGTATATTTCCCATGATAAAGAAGATACAGGAATTTAAGTTTAGAATGTATTCTCCGTTCGGAAAGGCAATGAAGTTCGGCTCTTTTACGCAGATTAGTAACACTGGTATACCTGGAGTAATCGGAAAACACAAATCGAACTGCTAAGTTTTGCACTCGCTCAATTTTTCTAATGAGAAATTTATGATGTGGACTCCAAATTATATCGGCGTATTCTAGTGCTGGTCTAATCAGGGTCTTATAGGCGGTTAGCTTTACTGCAGGGGGAGTGTTACGGAGTTTTCTCTTTAGGAAGCCCAATTTACCTTGCGCTTTCGAACAAATAGCAGTTATATGTGGATCCCAATTAAGGTTGGGTGTTAATGTAACTCCCAAATATTTAACTTGATCGCTTTTGGTAATTTCTAAATTGTCTATTGTATAAGAAAATTTGAGTGGTTTTTTCTTATTCGTGAAAGTTATGGCAACGGTTTTCCGCGCGTTCAATGTCATTCCCCACTGGGAACACCAGGCTTGAATTTTTGTTAATGAGTGATTAAGGTTAATCTGGTCCTCAGTTCGATTTACCCTTGTGTACACAACGCAGTCATCTGCGAAAAGCCTTATTTGAACGGGTGAGTCAATGACCATAGGAATGTCGTTGATGTAGATAAGAAACAAAATTGGTGCTAAGACTGATCCTTGTGGTACGCCCGAAAGGACGTTCAGGCGGTTTGACGTGTGGTTGTTCACAGCGACAAACTGCTTGCGGTTGTGTAGATATGATGCTATCCATGTAATAATATTATCTTCAATACCAATTGCATCCATTTTAGTTATTAGATCAGGGTGGCGAACGACGTCAAATGCTTTTGCGAAATCTAAGAAAACGGCATCTATTTGTCCTCCTTCATTCAGTGCATTCGCAATGTCGTTGGTAATCTCGGCTAGCTGCGTGACTGTCGATAAGCCAGATCGAAATCCATGTTGCCTATAGTAGAGTAGGTTGTTAGTTTCTAAATGTGTTATAATGGCTTTAAAAATTATATGCTCTAATACCTTGCAACATGTGCTGGTTAATGAGACCGGGCGGTAGTTACTGGATTGTAATTTAGAACCGGATTTATGTATTGGAATAATCTTTGCCATGCGCCAGTCATTAGGGATTGTCTGCGTAACTATTGAAGTGGTGTAGATTTTATGTAGATATCGGCTTATCCAGTCAGCATAATTATTAAGAAAGGTGTTCGAAATATTGTCTGGGCCTGGAGACTTCTTAGTGTCAAGGTTGCGGAGCAGGCACTGAACACCTTCTTCATTAATCTGCAATTCTGGCATAGGGTTAATTAAAGGATATGATCGTAAAGATGCTCCAGAGGACCCATGCGTGAAAACTGAGTGAAAGAAGGCATTTAATTCATCGGCTATCTGGTCTGGTTGCGTGATAATTTTGTTGCACGATGTGAGCTGGGTAATATCAGAATGCTGCTTAGACAAGTAGCACCAAAACTTTTTTGGCTCAGACTGCATGAATGATGGAAGCGTGTCAGAATGGAATCTAGACTTAGCGCTGCGAATTTTGTTGTTCAGTGTAGCGATAAGGCCTTGTAGTTGATCAGATTTTCCGGCCTTGCGTCGCCTTTTAATCTTCCTTTTTAAATGTATGATCTCCCGCGTCACCCAGGGATAATCGCGGTCAACGCGTTTTCTTTTTAAAGGCACGTGACGAGCTTCACAATCGCCCACGATATCTTTAAAGCATGTCCACAGTTCGTCCACGTTGTTAATTTTATCGAAAACAGAAAACGACAATTCTAAGTGGGCGAAGATAGCAGCGTGATCTGCACGTGTATAGTCCCTGAAATAAGTAGCTCTGGATTCCTTTGTTTTTTGAACTAGTGTTAAAGGACATGACGCTAATGGAGACATAGATTAATGCACTAAGCCCCTGCTTATGTACGCACCGTCTCTTTGCAAGCGACCGATGGCGTGCCGCACCTCAAAAGAATGTTACCCGCATAAGAAGGACAGCAAACATGCCTCGGGCAAGTTCACGCGAAGACGACACGAAGCGACACTCTCGCTGTCACCTTTAGCAGACGCTGCTTATCCGCGGGCACCTTTCACCAGCGGGACATCGACAGCATAGCAGTTTCTCTCGTGATGTGGAAGGAACATTAGAACCTTTAAGCCTCGCCTTCAAGAGTTGAACGCGATAGCGATATCCTGTACTTAGTGTGTACGTCAAACACATAGTGAGCGAAATCTTTTTCAACTTGCTATGCACACCTCTGGTATCCTTAAGCAAATAGGCGCAGTAACGTGTATGCCTTTTGTAGTGGATGACTGGCTTTGAACAATCAAGTCATTATTATAATGACATGCTCTTTCGCCCGATAGCAATGTACACTTGTGTCATGCATTGCTACTGCAATGTCACATGTTGTATTGTGAATCATATATACAGTACGCGCGCGTGTTTGTAAAGCATCACAGTTTCTTTCACTGGCTGTATTAGGTGTGCAAACAAAACAACAGCGTGAACGTGGCAACGTTAGAAACTTGTTTACCGGTGCCAATGCCCGCTTTCGACAGGTGTTTCCAAAACGACACTTCGGCTTCGCCGGCGACGTGTGCAATTGTCTGTGGCCACACATTTGAGCTTCTCCAGATAACCATCTCTAGATTGCTCGGAGGCTTTTTTTTGTCTTTGTGGATTATTTTATCTAATATTCTTCCCTATCCCCCCTTCCTCTAAGGTAGCCAACCGAGCCTAGCATGATTAACCTCCCTGCCTTTCCCCTTCGTTTATCTCTTTCTCTTTTGTAGTGCCACCGCTGCATATGCGCCAGCCCATTGAATGACAATCCCCTTTTTTTCTCTCCTTCTCTTCTCTTTCCTCTCTCTCTCATCATTATGCCCAATTCCCATTCCCCCAACGTAGGGTAGCAAACCGGGCATGTGCCTGGTTAACCTCCCTGCCTTCTCTCTTGTTGTTCACTCCCCCCCCCCCCCCCCTTTGTAACATTTCTAGAGTATGCAAAAGCTTTCGGCACAGTTTGTGACCGCCACCTTTTGATGAAACATTCACAGCCGCACCTACACCATCATAACCTTCAATGTACACATATTGTTGAAAATCAGTTCTGCGAAATCACGTGAGCTTGTAGAAGGGTTATAAAGCGAAACTAAAATAGATCGCCTGCTCCGCAAAGGCATCGGTCCAGAGTGTAATTCCCACACCAAGACGAAGTTTTTGGCAAATAGGGAGCGTTCTTTCTGATAAATACGTATGAATTTTTTGTTTGTTTTTAATTCTTCCAAATGAGACCTCATGTTTTTTTCTCGCAACCGCATCCATTTGTGGTATTTTATTGTTATTTCACTAATTTATTGAGTAACAGCTTGCATATACTTTTGGATAACCTTCTCTTGCGATTTATCATGGAGTACTCACTCCACTAGTAAATTTAACCATTAAAGAAAACATCGAATTTTTTAAGCACTCTCTCCACTAAACCCCTTTCTCTCATGTAAATTTACTTGCGTATTAGTTACTAACTATATCAAATTAGGATATACAACTGTTATAAGGAGCCTACATGAAGGCTTTCAATCAATACACTAGAAGTAGTACAAAATTATGTGGATATAGATTCATTCACATATCTTACCCACGCGACAGCAGTATTTCATTTTTGAAAGTGAAATCTCAGCGGTCACCCCGTTCATTGTGTAGGCGCACTGCAAGTCTTAGGCTTCATCATGAGTTCTTTTATTCCTCGCTTAATAACCATTTTATATAACAGCACCAGCATGCATATGTCATCGCACCAGTCAACCATTTTAGACGGTCTGCCCATCGTCGCCCACTACTACTTTCTCTGCCTCGCTCTTTTTTTTTTCAAGCAACTGCAGATTTTAATGGCCTGCCCCGGGACATCCTCATCATTGCCTCATCATCTGCCTTTCAAGGTCGTGTTATTTCTTACCTTTATTACTAAAATACTTTTTACTGATTTTTATTAACATAAATAAAAACTGTGCCTCTTCAATAATGCCCCCCCTTTCCTAAAGAAGAGGAGGAAAAAGGAGGAGGGGGGGTAAGGTTATTCACTGAACTTATCCTACTTCGGAGTGTTTGCACGTCGCCATGAAATTGCCCTTTCGATACTGAAATTAAAAGCAGTTATCTTTAGTTGGAGTTATTACTTACATTATGAGGCATCATGACACTCTTCCTAAGGTTCTCGAGAAGCTGTTTTTATTCAGAACATTTAAACGAAATTTCTAAATTTCCCGTCAGTGGTCCTTCAAGTATTACTGGGCTGTCTTGTACCACACTCTATTTATTCCTTCTCAGGTGCAAAAAACTATGTGCGAAAACAAAGCTACTGCAGTAAGAAACCGGGAGCTATATACCACAAAAAAAAGAGAAAAAGCTGAAAACGACGACTTTGCACTGTCGCAAATCTTGCAAGTCAAAGAAGTTGTGATTTGTAGGCTAATTTCCTCTCGCATGGAACGCGGTTCACATTTCATGAAAGCTGTAAACCTGTGCTTTCTCGATCATGCATGTATGGCACACGACCGTGTCATAAACCACACGAATTCCAGCAATTCTTGTTTTGGATTATGGAGCTCGGGTTTCACAGTACTGACTGGTTTTATATGCTCACCAAGCTCGTATAAAAGGATCCGCGAGGTTATAAAACTTGGCCGGAATAGAAACTCGGAAATGAATTCAGTTTTTTTTCTCCTCTTTTCTCACTTTTTTTTTCTTTTGTGCGGAAGTAACCTTTCCCATCTCTTCGCGTACTATGGAGGTCGCACACAGATTAGGGTTGATGTTTTAGCAATAGCGTAATAACGACAACCACTCTTAAAATTACAACCACGGAAACGCCAGAAAGGTCTCGTAAATTTACAAAGTGCAATGTACGCATCCTTGCACAATGCGTACATTTCCTGCTGAAATATGGAAGCATGTATCAATGTGACCATCACTGTGAGCATTATTTTCTCATGTTGTTAGCACCGTCTCGCTAATTCCGGTCACGGATTCACATACTTTATGCAAGATTAAAGAGAGGGTGCAACAAACTGAACGACTACTTTTCATATACTTTTTTTCTCATTCATCCATGCATCTAATTACGAAAATAAAAACACACCAAAAACTTGGCTCTCTAAATAAAAGGCTCACTTTTTTTTTCTGTACATATTTTACGGATGTGGAGACATTGACAAATCCTGACGTTTGCTGGGGCCAACCACTAAGTAAAAACCGTCAGTCAGAGTGATCGGTATTTAGCAAGCACCGAACGAGAACTTTCGCTTTTCTAAAATGAGAGGGGCAGTATTTGCCTGTCTGACTGTCAGACCTGTGAAGTTCGCCTAACGAGGCGAGTGGCAGACGTTATAACTAAGCTCCGCTCAGACAAACAGAAATTCAAAGCCCAGAGCCAAGGTAGCTGAATATCGGCTTTTTGTGCTCATTGGCTTGGCGTAGCCAGTGGAATCAACTAATTGATCAGCGAATGTGCGTGGTTTTTTCACAAAAAAAAAACTAGTTCAAAAATCTGCGACGTCGAAGTTTTTTTTTTATTTTTGAAGATGAAACGCGCTAGATACGCTCAAAAAGTGACATAAGCTTAAAATCCTGCTAGAGCGCTTCTGTCCTTCAACATGTTAATCATAGAATTACATTATAGAATGTAAAATATGTGCAATTTTATGAGTGAAAACCACAGTACAATTATCAGGCATGTCGTAGTAGATGGTTCCGGAAATTTGAACCATCTGTTGTTCTTTTAACGTTCCCTGGCGTCGCAAAGTACAGCGCCTTTAGTGTTTCGCTTCTATCAACATCACACTGATGCGTCAGGGATCGAACCCACGGCTTTGGTGTCCGCATCCGATCATCACAATCCCTGTACGACCAAGACGGACACCTTCAAGCCTGCTCAGCATAGACGGTGATTCGAGTGCCTTTGTAAGAGCATTCTCTTCGGGTTTGATACCCAAAGCAGGGGGAATTTGGATTTTAACTGAAAGTATCTCCAAAACGCCTGAATAGCTTTCATTTAGAGCTCATTGGTGCTATTTTTTCGAAAAGAAAAGCTTTTTATTACCCTTTGCGCTTCGGGCTATTTTCCTCCCTCTACACCGCAAGAACACCTCCGAAGGGTTGACGCTTCTCGGAGGAGGATTCGCGCCAAGATATATCGGTTCTCCGCAGGGTGCTTCTCGTGACAAAAGGGTGTAACATAATAGCGTCAACTATTTTTGTCTTTTTGGAGCCTGACAGTTAATTATTACCTATAAGGTTCAGTGCCAGTTTTTTTTTTTACTTGAGGAATTCACCGAAGCCCCTGAAGATTACTGGCAGGATCACCAGCTGCAAAGTAAAATTTCAGATTTTACTTGGGTCGATAGATTTTTGTTTTACTGAGAATCGGTCAGCTTTTTTTTCCACTTCGAAACACACGGACAAGATGAACACACCGTCAACAAAATTTGAGGAATGTCCACGTCACCCGAGCGTACAACGGACCTGTAAGAGCGTTCTATGCTTCTGTTCGTTCATCCGTGAATCCATCCATGCGTCCATTAATCTGTCTGTCCATGCATGCTTCCGTCCGTACGTCTGTCCATTCATCCGTCTCTGCTTCCGTCCGTACGTCCGTCCATTTGTCTGTCTGCTTCCGTCCATCCGTTCATTTGTCTGTCTGTCTGTCTGTCTGTCTGTCTGTCTGTCTGTCTGTCTGTCCATGCTTCTGTCCGTCCGTTTGTCTTTGAGTCTGTCCATCTGTCCATCGAAGCTGCTGTCCATCCGCTTGTCGTTGAGTCCGTCCATTCGTCCGTCCTTGCTTTCCTACGTGCATTCGTGCATCCATCCGTCCATCCATGCTTCCACCCATTCGTTCATCCATCCGGGCTTCCATCCGTCCATCCGTCCGTCCATCCGTCCGTCTGTCTGCCTGCCACTCATAGTGGCCCCACCTACTGTGTGGATTATACAACTATACTCGGCGACAACTTTCTGTGGCAGCACAGCCAAGGCTACGAAGCCCAAACACGCCCCTTTTTTTTACTACGCTTCTGCGTGTTGTCCACGAACGCTAACTTATGTGTACTGCGTAGCATAATGAAAAGTGTAAAAATAAACGAGTTAAATATTATGTTCAACATTGTTTTCATTATTATTAGAGAGGATCACTCGTGTAGCTTTTTCGTTCTTTACTGTTTGTAGTTTTCTGGTTTTCTGATCCCATTTCTCATTTTCTCTGCCCCGGTTAACAACGATGGCGTCACTCGGTTGCAGCAAGTTCACGCCGAAGCATGTAAGCGAGCATGAGTGCGTGTTAATTAGGTGATCTATATTCATTTCGCAGAGGGAAACAAAGACAGCAGTGCGTCGTGAAGTATTTTGTTTTCCGCATATGCAGTCACCGAAAATTTGTGTACGAGAGATACCATCAGTGAAAGTGGGACAATAATGACTATAGCCACCTTGAAAGTGACACCGGTGACCTGCCTGTTTTCAGCAATACCAGCTGCTTGGAAGAAAAAAATTGACGGCAGATCCACGAGGTGAATGATGATGAGATTGGGCGAAACTCCTGGAAGTAATACCGTGAAAGTTTCTTCTGTTAATTCACCTGGCGATATGCGCGCATCCTCGCCGCTTCCCATTGTCGAACGTTTTCAAGATCTGCTTCGCGACGTTGACGTGCTGCCTCGGCCTCTCGTTCCCGTACGGAAGGATCTTGCCGACCCTGCTTTGTTGATGTGGCTTCTTGTTCCTGTACAGCAGGATCTTGCCGACGCTGACGTGCCACTGCAGCTTCTTATTCTCGTACGGCGGGATCTTGCCGACGCTGCCTTGCTGATGTGGCTTCTTGTTCCCGTACAGCAGTATCTTGGCGGCGACGTCGCGCAGCTTCCCGACGCGCTTCTGCCTCGCGCGCTCTAACTTCAGGGTCCTGTCTGCGAGCGCGCGCCGCCGCTGCCCTGCGCGCCCGCCTTTCGGGCATCCTTATCCATACGAGCACACACCGACGGCAACGAGCATCGGCAACTACAAACCTGTATCGATATGGTTTTGATTATAAAAACATTGCTTTAGAAAACACCTGGCGTCTTTCGTTAAGCAGCTGGCGTCTTCTTTTTGTTTTCCTTTAGAAACATCTGGAGTCTTTTCGTTTTGCTTTTAGAAAACATCTGGCGTCTCTCGTTGGTTTATTTCATCAATCAACGGCGTTTAAACAAAAAAAAAATATTGTTTAATCACGCACAGGAGAAATCTCACCAGGCACTACCTTGGAGGTAAAAAATGGCTGCTACTGGGAATGAGAGACAGTAGAAGTCGGCTTTTAACACTTTTACTTCTACTAACGTTTCCTACTGAAACGTGCCAATGGCTGCTAATGGGGAATGAGACAGAAGAATTCGCTTTAGGTTAACACGCACGCTGCAATTTTTTTCTTTTTTTTTTTTTTGATGTTCAACAACGTACAGGAGAAATCTCCCACCGGCACCACCTCGGAGGTCAAAGCGTAAGACTGGTTACACACTACGACTACGACTACGAGGGACGAACGGGTGCCGCTATAAGAAGCTTCGTCCCTAAGAATGCTATTGGAAACTACACGTAAAACGTATGTCCCTTTTTCTAAAATGCGTTGCATACGTGGCCAGTATTTCAGCTACCTAACATTGTTGATGCGATAACACTGAAGATCCCGTACCGTAACACCGCTCCCGTCGGAGTCTACGGAAAAAGTCATTTCTTGCGCTTTGCCTGGGTAACAGACACATTCATCTATATTACCCTGTTGACTTTGGAAAAGAACAGCGTTCTTGGCCGAGTAAAGATTGCATTCCGCCGACTTCAATTTACGAACGTCAGACGCCTGCTCATGAACGATTTGGTTCGTAACAACTTTTTTGGATGTCCGGCAGAGCTGTCACCGACCGGGCCTTATATCTCCAGCGTGGGGACGTCAAGACCTTGTCTAACCACCGCCTCGCGGGCCTGCTGTACGGCCCAGAGTTGGTCGGTGTCAAGATTTCTGCTTCTCATCGCTGCCTTCGTGTCCCTTAAAACGAATAACGTGAGCGTCTCTAGCATGTTCTTGCGTCTCTAAAAAAAGGAAAACAATGATGCCGATTATGTACGCACTGAAATTTAGGAAATCGTTTCTCGGCTTTGCGTTGTTCCAAGTGCCCTGCTCAGCCGTATGTTTTTTTTTTTATCTGAAATAAATCTCAACGTTTCAAAGATGCTTCGTGTTCTTTTTCCTAAAATTGAACATTTATTTATGTCCTCCTGTATAAATGTAATATTTATTGCATGGTGATTATGCGGAAAAGTACACGTGGGATGCGCTTGTGAAACCGAAACCAAAACTGCGCCAAAACGGACTACTTGGCGTAGTAACACATGTGCAGAAACTGCGCTCCCGTAGCTTTGGCTGTGCTGCCACAGAAAGTTGTCACCGAGTATAGGTGGTTACGAACTGGTAACGAAAGGCATGCATGGACAGACCCACGGCTTTAAGAGCTTCGCCCCTAAAACAAAAAGAAGAAGAAAGAAATGAACATAAACAAGGCAGGCTAATAAACTGCCCACCTCCTCTAGCCTTCGCGCCACTATTGCGGAGCTACCATAATGTTTGTCATATATTGATCGCTTTTGTGAAGAGATAGAAACTTATTTTGGGGTAGTGTCACGAAAAAATTAACAATAAGCAGAAGCATTATAAACCAATATCACATGTACTGGGCACAGAATTCGTTAAAAACTACTTAAACGATTTGCTCCCAAACCCTTCGTAATAAATACTTAATTGCATCATCATACTAAACTACGCGATTAAAGTGTCATGCTAACAATCATCTACGTCAGTATTCGCATGTGGCCATTTAATAAAACTGGAATTTTTTTGTAACAGCCATTGGTAAAACCATCTAATTGACAAGCACAATGACCATCGACTGGTTGAACTTCTTGGACAAATCAGTATATTATTTAGATAAAACAACATGGAAAATTTTGACTCGGCCGGGGCTCTATACTACGCAAAAACGGTGATGACTCACAAAAATGTATTACCATTCATTGGAACCTGATGTAAAGTACTGGAGACGTCGCAGATGTTGCTAACGAGTAACTGTCGCGTCATCGAGATCCACGGATCCCACCCAAGCTGCAAGTCCACACGCATGTGTGCTTGAACGCAGGAACTTATTTGTAGCCTCGAAAGGCCGCAAAATAACTCCTACGTCCATGTCATGCATGCACGAACAAAATAAAGTGTAGGCTACAGATAAAGGCTACATACATACGAAGAACTTTATTCGTGTCCTCAGGGACAACAGTAAACAAGACCAAGAGACCTCCCCAGTCAAGTCGGTGGATCCAAGCTACAGAATAAATATTTTAAGACAAAAACAAAGAAATGCTTCACTCTGCCGCAGAGTGCATGAGTTATATTCCTGCTCAAACTCAGCTTTAATTTTTTTATTATGCGTGAGCTGACGCGAGTTTTAGAGATGAATTATCTTAGTGTTTCGGCTTGTGGGAGTGTCATGTCATCGTCAAAGTTCATCATAAATGAGCAGGCGCCTCAAAAATCCAGTGTGTTCCACAGTACTCGCTACCGGTTGATCAAAAATGAAGAAAGCAACCGTTAGCCTCATGAATAACCAACGACGTAACAAGATTTATTTGCAATAACTAACACAAAAATTGTCAAGTTCTGTCTCGAAATTGAATTCAATTGCCAAGTTTTTTCTTGTAAACATACTTCCGGGCTGGAACTTACGGGAAAACAGCTTCTAAGGAGTCATGAGACAAATAATCTTACGGTAAGTTCCAGTCCGACGCAGTTTTCGGACGACGTCAGCGAAGCTGATACACCCTCATATACCTACATGACTAGTTGCAGGTTTATTTATTTATTTATATGACACCACTAGTGGTTCATTCAATAGATCTCTCTCAAAACAATGCTTCTTTTTCTTGTTTTTCTGTCTCTTCCTTCGTCTCCTTCACCTTGTTTGTTCTATCTCTCATTGCACTTTAACAGCGACCCTAATGTGAAAGTTTTTGGTGCTCCCTGATTGCTTTTTTTCTCCCCGGTGTTTATTTTGTGCACGGTGCCAGGGCGTCATAAGAAACTTAGGGTTTGCGTCTCAACATACATGGGACCTAGTTTAAAAAAAGTGTAGTAGTGTGGGGGCAGATCAAGTTTAAACACGTTTAAAGCAACTAAAGATCAAGACACAACCTCAGTAGGCAAACCCTTGGTGGTCGGCCTTAGCAAAAGTTGGGTTCAGAGAAAACTGCCTATTACGGCAATCCCATTAACTTGAAACAATTGTTGCACCAAAAACAAGCCACTGCCATCAGTTCTGAGATGTTGTACGTTTTTGTTATGAACACTAAAATTGGCTGTTATGTTATGAACACTAAAATACCAAACCTAGTCGACGTTAGGTAATGTACAAGTTACTGAGCGGCACGATTCAGTTAGCGTTTTGTTTCGTACATCCCTGTTCATAAACCCTAACAAGGCCCAAGTCCAGGGGAACATGGAGGCTTGAATATAGGAAAAATCGTTGCAGGCGTGTGCGTGTTGGTGTGCGGGAGGGGGGGGGGGGAGGGGGGAAGGGAGAAAATCGGAGTTATTGTTTTGACAAGTGGTCTTTCCTTATTCAATGCAGCAACTGAAGAAGACAAGTTCATGTGTCAAAACTATGGCTCTAACGACATACCTGCTGAGAATGCTGATTCCTTGCTTAAAAGTAAGTCGCTCGATCTTAAGGTGGGCTCAGTATAAACACTGCCTCAGATAGGCGCATGCAAATCTAATGTAGCTACTCTATGTGAAATGGTAGGGGCACTGACTCTCCGAAGACAAGTGACTCGCCATAGCGAACGCGCTGCATGCCAGTACATAATGCGCTAAAGAGCACCGCTATCTCAATCTCTCTACGCAGATGCAAAGGAATCCCTAACGAAAGCATAGAAAACAATCTAAGAGAAATGCAACGGCCGAGGCCAAAACTACGTGCCGTCATACGCAAGGTCAGGACTCCACGCATCTTCCCTCTGGCTGTGACAACCTAATCCTCTATTATTTCATTTTTTGGTCAGTGAGGTCTTCACTCATAAAAGGGAAGACCCCGGAGAACTGGAAAAACAACGCAAGGTTTTTTTTTTCGTGCAGACATCAGCGTGTCGCTGCAACAACGTTCTTGGTGCATAGTTTTTAGAACTACTGACGAAATAGAGATGAATCCATGAAAGTTCGCGTCTCGAGAAAACTTTTTTTTTCTCTTCTTGCGCAAGCGCCGCTTTATTTAAAGAGCGTTCAGAGCTTCGCTCCCTTTGGAACTTTCATTCGAATAAAGTCACCAGTTCAGTGTAGCAGACTGTCAGCTTCAGAGATCCACCGTTCAAACGGACTTTTGAGAGTTCCAAGAAAGCTCCCGAGTATTGCAATTTCTCCAGCAATGAGCACGCGCTGCTCTCTTTAGACAGAGTTAAACTGGGTAGAAAGCATCGAAAATTACTAGAAACGAAAAGCCCTGGTGATGTGAAGAAAAAAATTTCCTTTTTCTGACGGACAAGACAATTCTCAAGTGGCTTAGCTGAAGTGAGTGTTTGCCAATACGTCATATAAGGAGAATCCTGCTTAAAAGAAAAAACCTTAAGCTTATATCTCCAGATCTACCGACCAAAGGCACTGACTCTGTGATATTGTTACTGCTTTATATATGTCCACTAAAGTATTATAGTCTAAACACGAGCGAAAAAGAAAACAACTTGATACCTAAGTATCGGCTCACAAAAGCGTCGGCCTGTGGTCCCTTAGTAAAACGTCTGTCATGGCTATGATTCTGTTTGCGTATTGATCACTATACAAATTAACAGCATCATTTATTGTCATTTATTCAGTTACAGAACAAAGAAATGTCCAGCAGAAGCGAAAAACATCGCAAAAATTCAAGATTTCAACGAATCATGTGTTATAGTACTGCAAAATTTGCCTTCGATCGGCTTTTACCTAAGTTGGTTTCGCCTAAACCATTGGTTGCGGCAGTGAGCGTCATTAGTCATTGGTTGTGGCGTCACGGTGCATTGCTTGTGGGGGTGCGCGTCGATGTGGGCTCATATCACGGCTAGCAGCCTCTTACACGCTATAAGCGGCATTTTTCAGCAACTATATTGAGACAAGGGAGTCAACAGCTAGCAGAATCACTACTCCCTTTCTGCTTTGTTGCCGACCCCAGCCGCTGCGAAGCAGACGTCGTCGGGTTCGAGGCTACTCGATACGTGCGCGCGTGTTGGAGCTTATATTGCTCACGATAGTACAGCCGCTTCTTTGTCTGTGTAGCCTGCGTGAGCAGCTAGCTTTGTTCCGCGAGGCATCCCCCAGCGGTACTTGTGGGTGCTGATGCGGCTTGGCCAGGACCGTGTGTGGCGTAATAGAAATAGACTTGTAGATTTGCGCTGATTGCTTCAGAGCATAAATGATGTTGGTAAGCGCCTATTTTGCCGGCAGCTTGCATTGGCCAAGTTTATCCCTCCTTCATGCGACCGCTTATACCACACCAGCCAGAAAGCATGTATCTTCTGATTTGAGAGAGTCGAACGCGTGTCAACAGCCCATACGCGTCATTCTTTGATATAGAGATGACGCAGGAACCCTGAGGTTGAGGGCATATTCGGTTAAACAAGGGGCACTCTTGAGCGTTACCACTCACGCATAACAGGTCTGTATGTCTATTAAGCTAAGCGTGCTCCTGAATAAATGACGTTAGTTCCTGCAACTACTGCAAAGTGTCACCTCCCAGAGCGAGGCTGCCTGCGGGCGGCCCTGTGTACAGACGCGGGCAAGAGTCAAGTGTGATTTGAAGGCTATCGTGCGAGCATCGACAAATAACTAACAACACCACGTCTCAGAATATACTCTTGACAAGAAAAGAGTGTAAACTTATGGGTTGTTTTCTTGATAAGACAATAATAATGAGAACTAACAGACAACCCTATACTTTCCTTGGCATTTTTTTCTCTTCTCGTTGTGATTCTTTCGGGAAGAGGGTGTTTAACCACCAGCTTTTCTGAAATTAAATCGAGAGGACTCTAGTGCTACGATTATTCAGCCACCAGTGCAATGATGGGTAGTACAAAAATTTGCCTAATTTTAGTTTTTGCACCACCAAACGCACTTGTGGCTTCGTTTGTCCCTGTGTTTTAACCTTTGTTTTGAATAAAAATGTATCATTGGGAGTTTCGCGTATTAATTTAAATTGGTGAGACTAAAAGGTTATAATAGTATCTGGTGTCTCACGTTCCGAAACGACGATATGACTATGATAGATGCCGTAGTGGAGGGCACCAGAAATTTTGACCATCTTGTGTTTTTTTTAAGTGCACTGACATTGGACAGTACACGGGTCTAAATCATTCCGCCTCCATTGAAATGCGATGGCTGCGGCCTGCATTGCACCCACGATCTTCGCGTCAGCAGCAGAGCACCCACTGATCCACCATGGCGGACGAGTCTAAGGGTTAATGTGGTGAAGTTGAAGTGCTGGACATTGGGTGATTTTCTTCTTGCGACAAAGCGAATCCAGGCCGAGCGAAGTCAAATGGAGCTGAAAGAATGAAGACTAAACAAACCTGTGTACTACCCATCATTCCCGCACTGGGTGAAACGCCGTATGCGTCAGCTGCTATAAACACTAGTGCCAGAGTTTCCTTTAGTAAGTATTGTAGGAAACTTTATGGGTTACCATATGATGGAAGCTCTATTCACTATTTTTGCTGTTTCTTAAGCTGCGATGACTCCCGTCCGAGAAAGCTGTTTTAGCGAGAACTGTGAAACACCAGCATTACCAAATATTTACTAGCAATTTCGTAATCGTCTACGGAAATAAGAGTCTACAAAGTAGACATAATCGCAACGAATAGAAATCTCGAAATAGAGAGAACGTTATAAATTTTGTTCTCGGTGCGATTAGTGTAGCACTGAACAGCCAAAAGATGTGAGCGTGCGCAATTTTGATTTTCACTGTTCGAAAGCGCGCTGCCAGAGCCCTAGGACTTTACGCAGGTCGACGCTCGCGCGATAATCTTTATGTCGCGTTCGACTGCACATTTTTCTAGCGCAATCTTTCTGTCCCACACCACAACGGTCAATCGTTCCGTTTCATTAAATGTTTTCCAAAATCCTGTAAGCTCTTGTGTATGGCACTCAGTAAATACTGAATTTAAAATTTGGCACCAGAGCAATATGAAGAAAACTGGGTTTGCTTCAGCTCTTTGCTCGGTTATATGAATAACGAGGCCCAGTGCAACGATATAAACAATGTGTATTAATATGTAGCCTGAACGTCCAAGGGAGGAGAGCTTATGAAACTGACTGCGTATGTCCCAATTAAGCATAGCTCTGCTCTCGCCACCATGTAGCAGCACTCAATTCTTCGGCATGTTCGGCACACCGACTTTTTCAAGAATACAGGAACAAGCACAAGCATAATGACAACGTGCATACCTTTCTTGCTGCGAAGCTTGAAGTTCATTAAATTTAAGGCTTTTCAGCGTCTTGTTTTGGCCGAATTCAGTATGAACAGGATGAGCTTCGTAAGCATGGCGTTGCGGTCTAGAGCCCTGGCCACCAGAGCAATCTGCGGCTCGAAGACAGCATCGACAGTCACCTATTTCAGGGCCTTGGAAGTGCGCACAAGCTCCGCCACTGCCTGCGCGTCCAGCAGGCCTTTGATGAAACTCACGAGCGAAAAGATCCTCAATGCCTGGCACTTGATGAGGCACTTGATGTTGTGCGGCAGATGGTTGAGCGTCTTGATGTAGTGTGCGTTGCTCTGAATAAGTTTCACTGAAAAACTTGTTCCTGACCCTAGTGTGCACTGATCCTCACCGTCTCGAGGTCAGTGACGGCGTCGATGTCTCGCATGGTGGCCACGGGGTGCTCTTTTGATCTCCAGACAGGGGCCGCTTCGCCTGTTTCCCGACGAAGGATGCAGGCGAATCAAAATGGGTGTATCCTCCAGCGAGTAGCCAGAAGACCCGGCGCAAGTAGCACAGGACTCTTCAATGCACCGGTGTTGTGAGAAAATCCAAGAAATTAGAAAGGATGCTGGTGGGGCGGCCGTCGTACTGCCGCCTCCGGCTTTCCACGCCGTGGTGACAAGTGCTGGAGCCGTTTTCCCAGTTTAGTGTCAATCACTTCAAAAGCGAGCCTGTGAAGCCGTTGGTTTCAGGTTGCCAAGTCAGCGCTGAACCAGCACTGTTTCTTAGAGTTTGCAATGCCACACTTTCTTTTGGCCTTCACTTAAAAACCCCACAGACCAGTGGGCCACCTTGTGATGCCGGCCAAGCACTCCGTTCATCGCTGGGGTGGTCATCATTCCTGTGGGCGGAACACGGCACAGAACGTTCCTTTTTTTATCAGGCAACGCGACTGTCCCGAGCTTAAGAGTGCCACGGCATGAAGATGATGCAGCGCTGCTGATACAGGTGGCTAGCCATCACTGTCAGTATGAACGTCACTTGGAATGGGTGGTTTCGAGTGGTTGTGTGATCACATAAGCTTCAAAATTTAAAACTGCCATTTTTTGTTATTGTTACAACTTTCTTCATCACTAGCTTCTGAATGTGACGTCGCGGCGTGGTAGATCATCAACCAAGATGGTATTCATGAGCCTTATTTGAAAAAAGAAAGAAGCTTCACGGTATAACTTAAACGGTTGTGCGTCATGCGATGACGGAAACAAGTAATATTCCTTTCAGCAAAAGATAAAGATAAGCGAAGGTGCCATAATTTGCCACTAGACAAAAAAATTGGCCTACAACTTTCCACGACCCTGTGTCACATGACCTTCAGGTGGCACCACTTCGGTTCGAAAAATCCCTATTTCCGTTCCCTTGATATGTCGCTAAATAAACGCCAATGGCAATACCACAAGTAGATAGAATTCTAGTTTTTTAACATGAAATTACAGTGTAACGTTTTCCGAAAAAATAAAATAAAGTAAAAATAAAAACGGATTTAGTTGCCAGATGAAGTGGCCGCAGTACCTAGCAAACAAATATTAGCCACCTCAAATGCGGCGTGGTCTCCAAGATAGTTCGCCATCGGCAAGTTCTGATGGCAGGAGCCGTGCTAAATTGGCTTTCACGAGTAACAAACCGATGTAAATCTGACGGACCGATTCGAATCTAGCCTTACACATAGATGTGCGGGACAAACGCCTTCAAGCAATAACCCGATGCTAAATATTTTTAACGACAAATACAAATTAGACAACTTCAAAGACAGCAGATATAAGAAGTTCGACAGCGCTTGTGCATACAAGTTGTGTCATGTATGGTGTAATCAGTTAATCAGTGAAAAGTATAACAAGAGGGAGCGGCTGGCATATGGATGTCACTATTTTACTAGAAATAATGCGGCATTCGTTTGAACTTGTCTCACGAATCAGACCACCACGTAATAAGGAAGAGTTTTGTGTATGCGCATTAAGCGAGAAGTGAATCCTGGGGCTCTTTCGCTGAGTTTCCAGTCGTCGTTTATCTGACAGCCGAGCTTCAGACAAAGCGTACCGCAACCCCCCCCCCTCTCTTCCCCCTCGAAGCGCAAAAATACATATGTTCACTGAATGATCTATCAGATCTGCCTTGAGAGTTGCGCTAAGAGCTTACACTGTTTCGCGAAGCACGATGCTCTAAAGCTAGACACCATAACTTAATGTCCTTGGGACAGAAAATATTCACAAAAGAAAAAAATACCATTCATGAAGCTGTTGTTATTGTTTTTGCTGTTGTTCTTGTTTTGTAAAAGATTTTTATTGCTGTTACAAATTGTAGACCGACAAGCAGAAGGAGGAAAATTTGTCTCTTAAAAGGAATTTAGGCACAAAGGTCCCAAAGTTCCTGTGGTGATGTGACACATTATTTAGAATTATCCAATAGGTGTGCTGCGAAAAATCCCCAATCGTCCAGCACTCCACGAGGAAAGTGATTATCTTGGTCAATTGATATTAGGGGTTCAACATCCCAAAACCACCGTATGATTATGAGAGACGCCGTAGTGGAGGGCTCCGGAAATTCCGACCACCTGTGGGTTTTTTAACATGCACCCAAATCTGAACACACGGCCTTACAACATTTTCGCATCCATCGTAAATGCAGCCGCCGCAGCCGGGATTTGATCCCGCGAGCTGCGGGTCAGCCGCCGAGTGCCCAGGCCACTAGACCACCACGGCGGGGTGAATGTTTCGGTCACCTTTCGCTCCCCGTACACCCCTTGTGGCAAAACAAGATTATTACAGTAACAATGACCGTCTCCATTACTCTCAGTACATTTCTTTAGCGGAGAACTATGGTCACGAAATACAAACAGACACGAGATACACAAGCGGCGATGACGCTTGTGCACGATTTGTCAAGTTTCTCTTTGCGATATTATCTTGATTCTGCTGTGATCTGTAGCAAGAGCGTACATTAGCAACTAGATTGAGCTAGCATTTTCACTTACGATGACCGCGATGTGTTCACCGAGAATTTGTGGATGCATGCTTAAAAGTCCTCGCTACACTCGTCAACTGTGGTCATCTCTGCGAAGAAATTCCACGAAACGAGTCACACACCTCAACACCACGATTTCACTCTGCAGCTGAATATGATGATACTCCCGAGTTTATTACCACCTGCCGACTCAGAGGGATCGAACAAGAATCACCCTGACTTTAATGTCACGAGGTCGTGACGTCAACGAAGGCAGTAGTAGACGTGTTCAAGCTGAAGCACTTTATTTGGCCGCACCTATGGCCAAGAAATCGAAAGTCGAGCTACAGAAATCAATGAATGCTGTGCACTGATGGGAGTCAACAGAGCGTCGGCCGATGATAATCTGACCAGCGGCCATTCGCGTCCATATTTTACACGTGGCGCCGCAAACTTTTGAGAATTAGTCCTGGGGGGAGGGGGGCGAGTTTGTTCTCGAAAAAATTCAGCAGATCTGACGTTACTTGGGAATCAACGTTATGCAATGAATGTGGGAGGAAGGTCACCATGTTGTAATTTTTTTATTGAGTGACACGCCATGAAGTGGCGCGAAACAAATGTTGAAATATTTCACGCACAGACTATGTTGAAGAATTTCAGATGTTTATATAGGCAGTTTTTAGTGCCTGTGCAACGATGCCAACAGCAACACGAGTATCAGAAACACCAGAAGCGATAAGCTGATGTAAAGCACTGGTTCTCGTGGGCATTGTAACCCTGGACACTGCTACATAAATCAACTTTAGCGCATAACACCTAACAACTCTTCACGTCAACGCTACGCGACGGCTGTATAAGAGAAGTACTTATGTAATGTTTAAAAAATTGAATAGCCACCACTGCGACCACATTTGACATTTGACTAACATTACGGTCAATTTGCTTTTCATTTCTTTACTTACAACAACGAAATCGTTGTGTAAAACCAGAAGAAAAAAGCATATACAATCAATTCGAGGGTGTCCTGGCCACCCTACAAGTGTTACAGCGTAAACGGTGACAGCGGAAAAAAAACAGAAAACTGAAATGCACACATAGTATTCAGCCCATGCACATCCCCTTACAAAAAAAAACGTGCTTGCAAAGACGTTGTAAAGGAAAATTTATCTTGAGAACATTTATCTTGAAAATTTATCTTGAGAAAACACTGAAAACAAAAAAAAATAGATGGTGCTGTTTTAAAAACAAGTTCATGATATGAATTTGTTGGGAAAAGTATCCGTGGTTCTTTAAATAAAGCTTTCACAATGTTAAAAAGCTGCTCTTCATTGATTCTTTTTAACAAAGCTGGTAGCGTCAACCGAAGCATTTGTTGACTGTAATTAATGCAACATTTCTTAATTTGCCATTCTTCAGGAGTGCGTATATTATACCTCATTAGTGTGGCCTGCTACCCTCCTAGCATTTGTAGAGCACTAGATCTTTTCAATAAGCAACATTTGTAGTGACGATATACGCTATAGTTCAAGGTAGACTTTATCGGGACAATGTTTCGTCATATAAAGAGTTCATGGTGTGTGAAAAGTAGCTCCGATGCCTCGCGTGGCTCTTTCTTTAATTGAAATAGAAAATAAACGGAGGAGTTTTCGTCACCATTACTTAACGACGGCTACCCCTTTCCACTTGATTGGTACAAATAAAAATATAAAAGAATATCTCCGTTGTAGAATGATTGATTGCCACACAGAATGCCTTGGTTCGATTTCTGCTGGACCCCTAACATTTATTCTTTGCATTCGTCGGGTAAACGCTGCTGACGTCAAGCTTTTCTTAGCACTCACACATTATAGTTGGCCATGTGTGCTCTTATTGTTCCTGGGTTGATACTAAGTGTCAATCACCTGTGGCACATACCCACATACCAGCCCCGCCGTGGTGGTCTAATGGCTAAGGTACTTGGCTGCTGACCCGCTGGTCGCGGGATCAAATCCCGGCTGCAGCGGCTGCATTTCCGATGGAGGCGGAAATGCTGTAGGGCCATGAGCTCAGATTTGGGTGCACGTTAAAGAACATCAGGTGGTCGAAATTTCCGGAGCCTACACTACGGCTTCTTTCGTAAACATATGGTGGTTCTGGGACGTTAAACCCCACATATCATCATCATACCCACATACCAGTGGCACATATTCGTCTGTGGGTATGCGCTACTGTATCGCGGGAGGTGTTTGACGGCGTACGCGACGGAATTTTGACATTATTCATGTCTGGACTAGAGCGTCAGATTCATTAAACCACCTTACGCTCGCACACTAATTTTGATTCAAGCCAAGTTAAATGTTATCACAAGAGCACCCACACTTAAGCGGCTACATAGATAGATAGATAGATAGATAGATAGATAGATAGATAGATAGATAGATAGATAGATAGATAGATAGATAGATACTGAAAGTGCTTACAGTACGCAAAGAAATCATTCATACTTATAAAACTATATTCAGCTCTTTCCGGGCATCTCTTAGCACTTCTACATAAACATACAGTTTTAGCGAGAAAAATCAGTCCTGCAGTGCGAGATCACTGACGCCCAAGTTGTCAGAAAATGTGAGCGCGTAGGACCAGCGTTGCTTCATTTCACGCGGGAAAAAGGGCCTCTTTTCTTCTCGGGAAGAAAACTGTCACACCCTCTTGGGAGGCGGTGTAAGGACGGGTAGACGAATGGCCGCGTTTCCGCGAAGCCGACTGTGAGCATTAATCAAGGCTTTGGAAATCCAGCACTTATTCTTTCCCGGGTGCCACGCGCAGGTTTAGGCAAATACAATATAAAGGTCACGTTGAGAAACTTTTTTTTTCGTGACTCGATGAGCCGAGACAATCCGTAGCTGTTAGATCGCAGAAGCCGAGATGATGTAAGAACGCACTTCAGTCGCTTTCTCTGGTTGGGTTGCCCAAACATCTGAAAAAAAAAAAGAAGGGTAAAATTAACAAGCAAGCTTTTATTTGCTGTATTCGTGGCTTTGAGCACTTTAGCAGCCTTAAGTAGGAATGCAGCGTTGTGAATGAGAGGAACAATAATTGAAAACTATTCTGAGTAGTCTGACGCTATGTCGCTTGCGTGATACGTAACGAGATGGAAAAACTGAAAGCTTTGAGCCGAATTCTCCTTTTTCTTTTGTGGAAATGTTTTTTTTTTGTAGTAGCCCGTCACCAGTGACAGCCTATATTCTCATGATAGATAGCTTTAATATGGAGCCATTTCACACCTATTGTCGCTGTTTTCCATCATCTACCTTATTATAACGACTATGGCTGTGGCTGTAGGTTCAGGAGTACTTATATACTATGACGTCATTGCCACACTCGCTTTGTTTTATATTTGCACGTACGAAAGATTTGGATTCGCTCGAAATCTCCAAAGATGAATGTTTCCGCAAACATTTCCAGAAAAGTGCCGTGTTTACCATGCTAAGCGACAATAATAAAACGAGCCTTCGCAATATACAGGGTATACTTTTGCTAGTGAAAATTTTATACGAGTGCACGTCATTCTGATCATTTACCGTCGTATGTTTTTGAAAATTACTTTGCTTCAGTTTAAAATATTGCGGCTACACAATCAAGTTGCAGAGTTCAAACGAATGTTGCAAAATGGCCATCTAAACGATAATGTTGCCTTTAAAGTCAGTTGAGATACTGAGAAGTAATTTAAAGTTTTTTTTTAATGCCATACCGTTATAGAGCTCATCTCGCAGAAACCCGGCGTTTGTGCAGGCGTTGTTGGTAGTGGGGGAAAAATCTTGTGCGTGACCCGCAAATTGAGGAAGATGCAAGTGAAACAGGTAATGGAAACTTCCGGGTCCGAGTGAGCTTGAACCTGAGCCATTTGCATGGCAAGCAGGTGTTTTGTCCCATGTTGACGCGTATGCTGCTTCGCAATACAGTTAAATACAGTTCCTCTACTTGAAAATGCCATTAAAAATATTATCCTGGTTTACAAACACACGTGTCTTCTATACAGGCTTCACAATGCAACATGTAATATCACACTAATATTGACTTGTAGAAGCTTCAATTACCATCGGTCGTCCGGAAATGTGATTATCATGATGAATTCGCGGTTTAAAGCTGGCCACTCATTACGAAAAGCACACTTGTCGCTGCTAGTATTAACTTAAGACTACGTATGTGGGTGCATAGCAAGTTCGAAAACCTTTCACGTGGATGATTGCTGGTGATTTTTAACATGCTGGTCATTGGACGAAATGGAACCGTAGGGTAAAGCTTTAAAGACTTATCGATTGCATTTTAGTCATCCATGAATTAAATTTCTCAAATAACATCACAATAAAAAAAAGTATGCGCTAAGCGGTTGAAGTACACACTATAGGGACAGGATATCACTTTCGCGCTCTACTCTAAAAGTCGAAGCTTAAGGATGCCCTTATTTTTTCTATTTCTTGCAGGTTCTATACCTCAATAAATAAATAAAAAATAATATATATATATATATATATATGTATATATATATATATATATATATATATATATATATATATATATATATATATATATATAAAGTTTTAAAACCGCCATATCATTAGGAAAGACGCTGTAGTGGAGGGAACTGGAAATTTTGGATTTTGGCCACCTGGCGTTCTTTAACGTGCACCTGAACTGGCCTAAGTACACAGGTCTGAAACTTTATCGCTTCCATACAAAATGCTGTTGCCATAGCCGAGTGCCATAACTTTTAGACCACCACGGAGGGGCTGTCTTGCTACTTATTAAGTAAATAAGTAAATAAAACAACGTAGACACTTTTTTGGAGAGCATGGGAGAGCTGTGAACTGTAGCGCTGCACTCACATGTATGTTTAGAGTTCGGCAATGCTTGACTTAAATGCGCAATGAATTATCGCGTTCGCGGTCCAGTGATGGGAGTCCAGCTTTGGGCTGTGCCCTTCTTTCTCAAACTATATACGCTTTCTGAATATGCAGTTTTTCTTTTTTTTTTTGATGAAGGGGCCCTGAATTATAATTAGAATTTATTAGCCTGAATGCAGCTCTATATGCACTGTGAGGACGCTTTCATTTTTAATCTTATTTTCTTACTTGTTTAAATTCTCACTTTCGTTCTGTAGGCTTTATATGCAACTCGCGCAATGTTTACATGCATACCAGAGCTGCGAACAAATATACAAAGAAATGATAGCGAAATAATCACCAGGGCGAAGGAAATCTCTCTCTTCTGTTCTTTTAAAAATACAGTATTCTTTTTGTGACACTTTTGTTTTTCGAAGATTTATTACTTACGCGCAGTTTAAGCACACGCATGCCAGGACGACAAAAAAACACACACACACATTGATTTGTTATAGGATGCAGTGGCGCCTCTCAGGAGACTCAGCTTAATTTTGATAAACATATCTGCGAAAGAAGAACAAGTGAGTGAATTGCAGAGCAGGGCAAAAGATGGAACATAATTGATAGTTTTACCTAGGAATACGTTTTAGTTTTGAACCGGAAATATTGCTGGGCGATATTTCTCCATGCCACAATATTTGAGTGATGGTCGGGTCTACTTAGTTTATTTCTATTTACGTTCACCAATTTGAAAACTAGGGTGAGGACGCCACCTTAGAATCATTATACTATATAGCCTTTATTTCTGTTATTGTAATATGAATTGGCCCACTACGCAACCAAAATAGATGTGAGCCCAATAGATAACAATTGCCTATGCTACACAAAATGGGCCCTGGCGCAGCTGTCCATGAACGCAAATTCAATCAAAGGATGCAAGCAATACGCACCAGAACGAGCTTAATAACTGGAAAGCACCGAGACAACCATCACTTGGTGGAGCGTTTAACGGGACATCATATCTAATTGAAAAATAACTTCACCATCATTTTTTTATTAAAACACACGCACAATGCCCTGGTGCAGCAATACATTAACCGGCCATGTCACGCTCCAAAGCATTTGCACGAAAACGATGGTGTGCCCGGTGTTCTCTTCTGTTGCTCCCATTAATATTAATATAGTAAATTTCTGCTTCATCAGCTCGTGTAGGGCGGCAACAAGTGTCATTTACAATTACACAGACAACAGAAAAAGAAAGAAAGAAATTTGTAGATTATATGTGGTGTTAACGTCCCAAAACCACCATATGAATATGAAAGACGCCACAGTGTAGGGCTCCGGAAATTTCGATCAGCTGGGGTTCTTTAACGTGCACCCAAATCTGAGCACACGGGCCTACGACATTTCTGCCTCCAGCGGAAATTCAGCCGCCGCAGCCCGGGTTCGATCCCGCAACCTACGCGTCAGCAGCCGAGTACCTTAGGCACTAAACCACCACGGCGGGGCAAGAAAGAAAGAAAGAAAGTGGACAGAAAACACTGAGTTAGCGTTACAGGCAATGCGACATGATCGACACCTGTTGACGCAACTCAGCGAGCGTACAACACAAAACATAGGCTTTCATAAGGCACTCAAAAGTAATTTTGACTTTCTCTGTCGATCACACCGCCTTCCCTTTCCTTCTCCACATTCCAAAACTTCCTGTTCGTCAAACAATGCTGCCTTACCTTCGTGTTAGGTTCAGCTTTGACTAAGCGGCGATGTCCTGGGATGATGCCATTCAACGATCCGTGTCACGTTTTGCTATTAGCACAATTTAACGCATCTGTTAGGTCATGTGACTTTTGGTACTGTTCGTATTCATTCCGCCACCTAATCAACCTTACGGTCACGGACGCAGGACGTGGGGTGACTTTGTGAATTTGAGATGCCCAAGCTTTCCTGCTTGAAACAAAAAAGGAACACTCGAGGCAGGCGGTCGCGGCCGATACAGGTGCAGCTGTCAGCCCTACTTTTCAGTCGCTCAAACAATACAACTGAGGAAGCATCTGTAGTAAGCACCTTTCAAAAACATAGAAAGTGGTCCACGTATCCGAGCGAAATCGCGCGGCCACCAACAAGTTCGCGCAACACGACAAGGCCGTCATGCAATAGTTTCTCCGTTATTGCTTCCGAGTAATTGAGAGTGATTCGTAGTGATCCCTTCACCTAGCTTCACGCTTCTAGGTTTCCCCGCAGTCTTTTCACCCAACCCACTCTATCTCGTCGAGTGCTCCACCAATATTACGAGGCACGGCTTTCCTTACACCACCGAGGCACGTGTACAAGCGATCACTACCCCGCGAAGGCAAAAAAATAAATAAATAAAGATGATGCAGACGCTTCGAGAAAAATGCGCGCAGTCCGCGAGTTCTTCCTCTCTCGCCAATTCCACGGTGCCTCGGAAGAAGCTACAATGACCGTTGCCCGCACTGATGACACCACTTCCATTAGGAGGAGCCCGCTTTTTAGATGCGACGCGAACTGATATCGTGATCCTCTGCCTCTACTTCCTATCGCATCGAGGTCAACGCACTAATCAGCTTACGCAGAAAAGTGTCTGGGCTGCCGGCACACAGCTACAACTCTGATCCGGAAGGGGGGGGGGGGTACTCCGTTACTCTCACGTGTTGAAATTGTTATTGTTCATTGAGCTGCTTTTTCCTCACACCTTCTGACCTCCTCCACTGCGACTACGTATCGTTGCCACCTTTTCTACCGAAGCAGCACCTTGGTCGTGTGGAACTGGGAGCCTTCACGCAACAAGCTTCCTGCCTTTTTCTGTTGTGCAGATATCTTATTCCACGCAATCATATTCTTATATTCGGTTCGTTAAAAGTATCTTTCCATTGCGTTGTAGGCCGTATTGTTTTATGCTTTATTTTTGCCTCAATCGCATGGGCGAGTTTACAAGGCGGATGAGAGTTGGCCTGCCTGCTTGCTGGCCAAGCCGCTTCGGCGTTAATGAACCGGATTGATTCTTTTCGCTCTTTCCGAGCGCGCTGTGACGTTTATGCGAGCATTGGCGGCAACCCTGAAACGCGGGCTGGCCTATCGTGTGTAGAGCCGACGCCTTCATTAGGCGTTAGCGTTGCTCGTAAAAAAAAAAAAAAATACCCGCCACCACGATACGTGCGCGGTAGGGTCATCCGTCAAACCGCGCAAGCGGAAACTTTTCGAATTCCTATTTCCGCTATCGATCCACTGGAAGCATACCTACTTCCCACTACTCACAGGAATGCTTTCAAGAATGAGGCTTTGCTTGCGACAACATAGCTTTGTGAAGCATCTAATGCGACCAACTGCACTCACCAAGGTTTCTTGTCGGACGACAAGTGGACAACAAGAACAGCAGCCATACCATTGGTGTCTTTGTCACTAAAACATTCTAAATTTAATACAAAAATGTCCAATGCTTTATTTCGGGAACTAAGTTTCTTCAGTGCTTCTCATGCAGTGTGGATATCATACATTTTGTTTAAAAATGCAGTAATTAAAATCAACGTGAAAGGAAGGCCACCATTTTTTTGTGTGCGCTTCATTTTGATAAGGTAGACTTGCCTACATTTACGGTCAGTGGTGCAACAGCCATAAGTAAATACTGAAGTCTACCTGTGCGCTACAGTGTGACGCAAGACCCATTCATTGTACTGGAAGATCGTAGCACGCACTGACACAAAATAGGTTGAATTTGATGAATTCAACTTCTCTGCAGGCCGAGGTTCTGAGTTTCTTTTCTCAATCGCTTCTCTTACTTTGTCAAAACGACCTCGATGAGCTTGTTGAAGCGAATGAGACGAAGCAGAAAATGCGCCAGTCATTTTGACAGCCGCACTGAAAACTTCGCTATGCCACACTTATGTCGAAGTCTCAATATTTTGTAATCAATGACGGTTAGACAGTGTGAATGAGGCTAGCGTAAGTGTGTGCAGTAAGAATAACTCAAAACGACGGAAGTGGTTGAGCAGGTCATACTACCTCGGTGAGCGACTGCCTCTAAGCAGCCACCTCCATAAAAAGAAATTGAGCATGCAAAACTGTTGCACAACTGTGGCCTTTTCCAGAAATCGAAAATAAAGAACCATTATGCACTTAACATTTAACGTTGTATTATTAACCCTATTTCGCAATAGCAAGCCGTCGTGGAGCTATCAACCGTTATGTAACGGCGAAAGGTGCCGCAAAAGCCAATGACTACAAAGTCAAAATACTCAGTCGCCTTGAAACCCGTTCAGACTTTAGAAATACAGCATAAATGCAAAACCTTAATGTTACCAGATACACATAGAGATGAATAATTACACATCGTTGAATCAACTTATTATTGAGCTCGTGAGTTCCATCGTTCCTTTTTTCACGGTTTAACAAAGCTAAATATCTGGTTTCATTTTTTGTAACCTTAGCTTGCCCTTTGTCATCCCAAATTTTGCTGCAGGTATTCATAGATAGATAGATATATCTAGATCCTAGATAGACATATACGTCTGGATAGATATATACGTAGAAAGAAACACTCACAGTGCGTGCAGTTTGCTAAGAAATGCTTCGAACATAAAATAGCAGCCACTCTTAAATATACTGGTGAAAGCATACATCTTCCCATGCCACCGTTAGAAAACAGCCGGCTATTCGTCCAACGATCGTCAAAATGACCCTCGTAGGAACACACCACATTCCAGCGTTGACACTCCAAACGCCCGCGGCCACTCTTTAACGTGCTCACAGAGATGGGCAGGCTGGAAAGCAACGGCAATAAAACGTAAGCTGGCAGAATGTCAAACAAAATGTTTCTGGAACCTAATTTGTCTACGACTCAATGCATTGCTTCAGTGACGGTACTCAAACACAATAAAGTGGCCTTACGATCTATTGGCGCTCTCGGGCCAATAAAGGACTAGAACTTGGCCTGTATTGGTCAACTCTGTGTAACTAGCGATCAAGCGGAACAGCGTTGGCCGTTCGTCCTACTCCCCATTTGTAAATTATAAGCAACAAACTCAACAAAAAAAGCAAACCGATGAGGACCCCATGCTCCGCAGTGGGCGTGAACTAGAGCAAAGTGGAAGCAGCAGCAAGCCATAGCTTCAGGCCTTCTCATACCAGTGCCCCCCTTCCCGGCATGCCTCTCTTCTTCTCCCGTTCCTACACTATGGCAGTCTTCGGTTCCCCTGAGGGGATCGTGTGGTATCTCAGCCCACTTGAAAACAATTGTTATGACGCGAGCCATGAATTCATATTCTGATTTCTCCCACATTATGGGGAGTCCGCTCTCACCCCGATGACAATGGCGGGCACCGAGAACAGCTGGCATGGTTCCCGAAGCTTTACTGGAAATCATCATCCATAATAAATGCATTCAACATTTGAAACACGTTCTTTCCTACCTTCCTTCCTTCCCCTGCCGCTTCACGTGGTAGGTCTCTCATGCGGAAGATGAAAGAGCTTGCCGAGCGTGGGCAGCTCTCTAGATGAACATTCAGCGGAAAACATGTAAAAAAAGAAAAGGAGAACAAAGGAGAAGTAAAAGAAACGAGCAGTGGCTAAAGCCTTAGTTCTACATGCCAGTGTTGTTGCGTCATCACTTTCAACGCATCTTCGAAGCGGCGCTTTCTAACGCACGCGGTTATGGGGGTCTATGCGCGCGCGGAGGTGTCGCTCTGGTACCGGCGTGTTTTAGTAATGGGTGCGTACTTGTGGCAGGAGCAAGTGCCTGAGACCTCGGCAGTGCAAGGGTCGCGTTTGTCATCCAGAATTGTCCAACCACCATTCCTCCCTGATTTGCTGCAACGCGCTGGAGCTGTTGTCTCGAGAAACTGGAAGAACATCCCTGTTTGATACACTTACCACAGTGGTGGTTTGAAGGACACGCTACACCACCACCGTAAATCATCCGGTATTATTGAGGCAACTGTAGTGACGCACCTGGAATAGGCAAATGTATCTGGATAATGAATCGGGAAATCAGTGTAGCGTGGTGTCACACTCGTGACTTGAGCAACTTTTCTTACCTTCCCACCATCTTGTAAAACTGCTGTGAGGATGATTTTGAGGAGCTCAAAATTTCATATATGCTACTCTGTTATTTTTTTCTCTTTGACTGCAGTTTTTTATCGTCACGTGCCACAATATAATTCTTGCTCAAAATTTATTAAGTGCGAAGTTACTCTGTTATATCTCGCAACGCATAGTGTACAGAAGAAGTGAGTGAACACTCATCCGAAGTCTTCATGGCTGTATATAAATCATGAGATAAACAGCTCTGAGTACAACTTGGTTAATTCGAATTTAAACGTTCTTCGAACAAAAGCGATGGTCTCGGCACGGCCATGTGTATTTTTTCAGAGGAAAACTCCCATTTGATTTGAGTACGTTCGTATCCACAACGCTTCATTCAATTTGGGAGCCCCTGGTTTTCATCGCTACTCCCAGAAGTTGCAAATGGAAACGGAACCAAATTTACTAGAGATGCAAAACAACAATACCACAGTATTTCTCAACAGATGAGAATTCGTACGCTGTACTGGGGCAATTAGACGAGCTGCACATGATGCTCATGGAGATGGGACAGAATCGTAAGCAAATATAAATTACTCATTACTTTTAATTTGGATTGAGTTGTTCTGTCTTGTAAGTAAGCGTGATTTGGAGCATACATAGCACCGCGCGCACTTAATGTCAAATATTTTGACCTTAACAGCTCACTGCTCACATGCGGACAAGTCGGTGCTTTTTTCTTACTTGTCACTGACTAATCAATTGACTTTGGTCCTCTGCTACACCTTCATGAACGTAATTCGCAAAATCGCCTGAAATGAGCACAGTATCGCCTGTGTTACCATAACGAAGGCAGAAGTGGTTACTCTGGGTTCTGTCCGCGCAGTGTGGAGTGATGTCCGTTTATTAGGCGCTCTCCCGATAAATTAAAGTATGCCTAGTCTAAACAAAGCAATAGTGTCTTTAGAGATCAAATTAAAATGTTTGTACTGTTATATTTATTTGTGCTATAACAAACATTTTACAACAGAAAGGAAGACCGTTAATATATTTGTTTGCTGCTTCACTTTATTTAAAAGGCAACTTTTGTTTTTAGGACCCACGCATCTTTGTTTATTTTTTCTTCGCACAAAGCTGAATCGCTTATTTGCCTTGTTTTAGTAAGTTGTGTATTTACCTGTGCAATAAATAGCATCACGTTATGTAGTTCACTGCAGTACACACTCAAATTTTGGATAAACAGAGCTAATTGTACTAAACATGGGGGGGGGGGGAGAAAAAAACAAATTAACAAGACCTCAAACTTTCTGTTTGCTCTCTTATGACGTTGCACATAAGAATGCAGTAGTCCCTGCCAGGGGCAACTGAGTTATCGCATCAGTGCCTCCATAGGTTCTCTTCCTTCGATGCGCGCGGTCTCAATGCTTTTGGCAGTTGTAGTCTTCACTACATAACTATAAGTTGTGCTGATTTTACTTAAAGGCTAGAAACATTGGCCTCACTGGTTACCTTCAGATACCCAAGGCTCTTGCGGTCTTTCTTTCTTTCTTTCCTTCTTTCTTTCCTTCCTTCTTTCTTTCTTTCTTTTTTTCTTTCTGTATTACTTTCTTTCTTTCTTTGTTTCTTTCTTTCTTTTTTTCTTACAACTATCATGCAAGAGAAGAGTAATAGTCGGCGCCACGCATTCGCACCAATCTTTCCTTGTATACGTGTATACAATACAAACAAGCATAAAAACAAACAAACAAAGAGAGAAACAGAAATGGCGTAAAAACAAGACGCGACTAGTGCTGTAGCGCCAACTTAAGAGGAGGATATGGAGGCAAGTGTGGACGAGTGCTCGTTTGTCTCCATGTCCTCATCTTCAGTTGGCGCAACTGCACTCGTCATGAAATACCAACTTGCCCAAGCCGCTACCCTTCTAAGAAAAAAGTCGAGCAAAAAGAAAGTGAAGCAGCACGCCTCAAGAAAATTAAAATACACCTCTAGGTGACGTTGAAAGGCTTGTGCACACGTTAGGTTTGCATGTTGGGCTAGTTGGGTACTCCTAGTGGTAACAAAAAAAAAACACAGTTTTTTGTCGCAATGATAGCGCTCTGTTTTCTTAATTTGCTGGTGAATTTGTTGCACCAGACATCATGCTGGTGAGTGTTCAGGGGAGCGTGCCTCAAAATACTTTCATGTTAAAATGTTACTGAAATTCAGGTAGTGCAGCCATGATATCATTGGCTTTGTTTCGTTGTTGGTTTCATCGAGTTCCGTTCAACAAAAAAACGAACCCCTAGATTCATTTTCCTTCTCTCCTTTTTTGATATCTTTTGTTATTTCTACGCCCTCACTGCATAAGCTCAATCAATGTACGTTCATACCAGACAAATCTCAATGCAAACTATAGGCTCCTCACTCGTACAACGTAAAGCACGCGCCATCTCATCTTTACTGTTTCGCCATTCCTCGTTTGCACGGATGGTCAGGAAAACAACGCTGTAAATTTTCCGTGGCGAATGCGCACAAAAGGAGGAAAGCTGGCAACTGTAGGCGCCAAATTAATGACTCTTGAAAACAATAACACAGAGACACCTTAATCTACGTTGGCGCTGAAATCCTTCATACAGCTGCCCCATTCAGGCCCGCATCCCCGATAGCAACGCCCATGCTGCCAAGTCTTTTTGTTTACCACTGTTGTTTGGGCGCGAAGTTCCGTTCGAAGCCCTTGCTCACACTCGTGGAAGACTTCTCGCGTGATAAACTAATTTCCCTGTGGCCCGCGACTGCGAAGCTTTGGTAGGGATTAAACCCGTTAGCCCACGTGGAATAGGCGGCAGCTAAAATGTGTCCGCACTAGAGAATGGCCTCTTGACGGTTTGTGCAATGCGACCAGGACCGGCCCACCATAGAGCAAGCAGTGTGATGACGTCACCAGGTGGCGTCACGTTGTGTGACGTCATAGTGACCAAATTATAACCTAAAAAGACTCATGGCTATATCACACAGAATGCTCTAATAACGGCAAGTTTCGCGTCAGTGTTTACGACAATCGCCGCATTCCACTACGCAGGTAAGGCTGTGAAATGTGCAGCACCGCAGCACCTTGTAGAAAGATTCACGCTTTTAAGTGCTACGTAAAAACAGGAAATCTTCGTTTGTGGTGGCAGCCTTATTTGCTGATGAGATTCACAGCACATTTTTCATGATGAGGTTGAATTCACCCACATGGGTTGTTCGGCGCGCTTTCATTGATTTGATTGATTTGATTGATATGTGGAGTTTAACGTTCCGAAACCACTATATGATTATGAGAGACGCCGTAGTGGAGGGCTTCGGAAAGTTCGACCACCTGAGGTTCTTTAACGTGCACCCAAATCTGAGCACACGGTCCTACGACATTTCCGCCTCCATCGGAAATGCAGCCGCCGCAGCCGGGATTCGAACCCGCGACCTGCGGGTCAGCAGCCAAGTACCTTAGCCACTAGACCACCATGGCGGGGCCGGCGCGCATTCAGAAGCTAATAGTTGTGATATCAAAACTGAATCTGTACAGCGTTCATGAAGATTGTCATTCAAAATACGGCTAGAGAATTTCCCCACGTTAGCGGCAACAATAACAATACTGTTATTTTATTATATCAGGATGAAAGTAGACCAATCCACTTGTGTCATCTCTCTGTCTGCCTGTGCGTGAATGTGCCCGTCCGTCCAAATTAGCACGAGTTCTACCCCGACGCGCGCAGATGTTTTGCACCTGCACTACGACTGTGCACTACAGGGTATGGATTGCAGCCGGATGGACATAGTGAGGTCTTGCCCATACAAAAAAAACTGAAGCAAACAAAAGCCTTCTCTCACAAATGGTGTTCGCAGCGTGCTATCGGACAGGTAAACGATGGGAACACAACGCTTATTGCAGCCTCAAGCTTCGCCTTTGTTACCGCTATCCAGTGTCTCTCTTTTTTTATTTCTCATCATTGTAAGTCTGCACTTTCCTGGTTCTTTCACTGTGGGACAATCGGAGAGTCAGGAAACTCTAAAATTGAGGTTTAGAACGTTCCTGACAACGACAAATTGATGCTTCGAAGGAAATACGTCTGCCACGGTGCTACAGTGGTTTGGCGCTCAATTTCTGACATGAAGGTCACAGGTTCGATGGAGGTGAAATACCAGCTGTTGCTATACTGAGTGATGTCAGTAAATGTTAGGCAGCACCAGATGGTGGAAATTTCCGGGACCCCTGACTATGCCGTGCCTCATTCGCACATCACGCGTATCGCGGTTTTGAGACGTAGAACCCAAGATGAAGACAGTGTGGCTTTCTTTCGTGAACAAGGTTTAAGCCACTACGTTTTGAATTAAACATCACACCTTAGACACTGTATTGAAAAACCATAACTAACTTGCGTGGTAAATATGTTACTCAGCATCATAATGTAACCACACAACCACCCACCCACCCACTCACTCACTCACTCACTCACTCACTCACTCACTCACTCACTCACTCACATGCAGTTCTGCTCAAGCATTCATCTATTCGTGAGCCTTGTATGTTGCTTATCATGCTGTTCGATGGCTCATCATTTTGTTCCTGAAGAGGCTGCTTCACCCTGGGCAGCTAAGTGCATAAAGGCGGCGTAGGCACTGAAAAAAATAAAGGCAAGTTTTCGACTCCCAAATATTACAGAATTGGCGCATGCTTTCAATGCATGCCAGAAAGTTCGCAGATTGCATTAATTATCTTCTCCAGTGGGAACACCGTCATTTTCAAAACAATCACATGCATGAGTAGCAATAAAAATTATTTCTAAATGTAGTAACTACAGCACCAGATATCAGCTCCCGATAAGTTTTTAACAAAGCGTGTCCATCATTATCAGCACACCGTAATTACAAGGTACGCAAACGCAATAAAACTCTGCGTCCAAGCAACCAAACATGTTTTAAGAAGAAGAAGAAGAAAAAGAAGAAATCGCTTCCGATAGTGATATGTCGGCAAACAGACCCAATTATTTACCAATTAAAACTCCCTGAGAGAGGGCCTTTAGGTACATTCGTTTGTCTCAGTGATCATATTCGCGAAAAGTTGCTTTCAGCCATATTGCTGCACTTATGATCTTCAGGTCAAGAACGAGATACGGGGAGAGAAGAACACATACCTAGCACTGGGCAACATGCAATTTGCAACTGTGTTCATTGCAGAAGTCTTTCCTGCATGCGTACCTTACACAGGCAGGACGCGCAATCACACTGCCCGTAATACCAACACAACATAGATGTTTCTCAGTGCTGATTAGATAATAAACTTGAACGAATTTCTTTTCTTTGTAGCATTGACATTTCCGTGGCATTCGACAACAATCATTCTCCTCTTTGCCCATCTGGTACGCCTCTATAATTTGTCTCACCACAATGATTTTGCATTAATACATATTCGTGGAAAAGTTTTACACAGTAATGATATTTTTGAGAATGTGTTTTTCTTTGTGTGATGTGTGTGTTCTTTCATGTGTTATGTTATTTGCAATCACAATTATAATTGAACTAGACCATTCCTGAAATCTCCTAAAATTACAATATTTGCTTGTTGACCTTTGACAGAGCACTAAGAGAGAGAATAGTAAATTTGCCACATTGCTTACATAAAAGATTCTGCGTGAGACAGCACTAAAAAAACACTATGTGATAGGCATTTGTTGATTGTTACAAAGTTTCCAATACTCACGTTTCTCATTGACGCTGAGTAAATGACAGTATCGACTGGAGGAGAGTTAAAGAGATTCCAGGCCTAAATGAACTCAGTACGCCGTCTGCAGTTATGACACAGCCTGCACAAAACGATAATATGAACTGTACCGAAGCTAACTGTAGGTATATAAGTCCGTACGAGTGCAGAAAGCACTATCAATGCGTGAAACTTCTTGTGAGTTGAGAAAGCTATTTGTGTAGCGAAAATAATGAAAGAATGGACATCAGATACGCTATCCCTATATAGTAAACTTACTGTGAGTATGCTTACATAAGAAAATTTCGCGTTATTAGCGTTATGTTGAAACCTACACGAAAAAATAAGGAAAAGTTCATTGAAATAAAAAAACCCGCTTATCAACAATTTTGATCTACGCAAGTGGCCAACCTATTTAGGTTGCAAATAGGATTTGTGCAGAAGACACAGAGAGATAGATAATTAAAAGCGAGAAAGCCACCCGCATCTTCCCACGGGTGTCGCAGAGTGGGGGGGGGGGGGGTATCGCGGGAACATAGGGCCAGGTTTGTTTTTTGATGCGAGGTCATACTGTTGATTTTTTGCTAATGCGCACCGTTGTGATTGTGTCGTGTACTCATTTTCCTCCAAAGGACGCTCCTGAATTCCGCTTGGTAGTGTGACAGTCTATGAGCATTGTGATAGGGGGAGATAGCGAGAGTGAGAGGGTCAGAGGGTCAGTGACGGCGTGGTTTAAAAGTGAGTGAGAGGGTAAGCGATGTTGACGTCGGTGAAAAAGTTTTGACGTGAAAAAGCACATAGCACGCGATAACGACGATCACTATCTTTGCGCAAACAAGGTGCTTTCGCGAGGAATTATCGCAAGAACGCATCGTATACCACTGCTGTTGCCACAGCTGTGGCTGAGAATGCGTTCTCCGCTCGCCCGCGACAACGTCTTGTTTTCGGGCTTTAGAAACTCGTGCAGGCATGTAGAAGTTTATTCGCGCGAAGTTTTTCAAATTCTCGTTTTGAAGTTTGCTACTAAAAACAAAACAGGTTAACGGAAAGTAAACGATCGCAGTTTTGGAGCGGAAACGGGGTGGCGTCTATCTTTGAGAACACGCATGAATGTATCGGATGGTAAACAAGCATAAACAAACATGGCGTACAGTTAGATGCAGGTTGAAGTCAAGCAATTGGAATAACGTTTTAAAAGAGCAAGCAATATTGATATACCGGGCGACGTAGAAATGCACCAGCTTCGTATTTGTGGGAATAAAAAACGAGACGTTTTCACTATCCGTCTAAATAAGAGTTCAATATAGTTCTCCGTCACACCACCTGCCAAGTATACGCCGTCAACTACAAACTGGACACAGGAGTCTTCCTACGTGGGCACCCTTCGCATTTATGCCCACCTCTACAACATACAGCTCCAAGCAAAATGACTCCGTTCGTTGTACCAGTGCAATGATGTACCGGCAATAAAAATGGTGTTTTGTTTAGCAACAGCATTCGATGCAATATTTTTACCTTCTTCATTCAGCGCTGTTACTGAGGCTTCGACTGTACAGAGGCTGTTGGCGTGTGCAGAAAGCACTATTATTTCTCTCTTTTTATATATATAGTTGAGGCCACATATCGACGGCCACCTTCTGTGCAAGAAACGGAGACGACAGAGCTTTTCGGGTATACCAAAAGTCACCAGAGAAAAAGTTATTTAAGAAGAAAGGCAATGATGACAACTGCATCGACTTGCGCCAGGTGGCAATAAAATAAGGAAAACGGGGCTTGGTTCGAAAGCACTAAAATGTATTCAGAACAGTAATGATTCAGAAACACTAAAGTGTGGTAAGGATAGTAGAAATCTCCAGGAAGAGGTAGCGAGGCTGAAAAAAAAAGTTATCATTCATCAAACGCTGGAAGACGATATTGCTGTTATGAGAGAGTGGAGCGTTTTTTTGTTTATAGAATCTCTTCATGACTGGGGTTGTCGCTGAGATGCAATAACGTCCTGCCCGTCAAGCACTTGACGTTTCCGGAGCCGAGATTATTTTATGAGTGACCCATCGGCTATTACTTTTGTGAGTGGGCATTCATATCAACGTCCTCGTGGCTGCGGCTTGCTTCAGCCGGTACGTGGCTGCATCGGGGCAAAATTATTTATTAGGATAATTACTTAGTACACACGCAACTAGTCTCGACTTATTGGGTTAGTGAACGTTAGCCTAAAGGTGAGTCCTGTCTGCAGGCAAAGGCTAACAGGCTAGGGTTGAGGCTCTTCGTAAAGCACTGTCAGTGACGACATTCGAAGCTTTAGACTTTCTCGAAAACAGCTGTAACAGTTCGTGGTAATTGTATGATAGCAGGATTCTTTGTTTAGTCTTGTTAAATGCAATTAAAAATTGTGAGACGCCATCTGCCGCACCACTGCACCAGTATATCAACTAAATTTAATTGCCTGGTATGAACAGTAATTAACCGTACGCAAATATTCCGCTTCAGTGGAAGGACATCGCCGTGTTGCGTCAGTTGTGCGCAGTCATACCGAGAAGACGAGGAGGAGGAGAAACAGGAACGACATAAGCAAAACAGCAATTAAAGTTCAACTTAGGAACCGTGAAAGAAAATTAGGTATCCAGTGCCTTGAAAACAGAGTTATGTTTCTATTAGAAATTTATTTGGTCAGAAGCAGCATCTTTGTCTTAGTTATATATTTCACTTGCTCTTTTCACAAAACATGGACGATGCTCACGCCTAATAAACAAGTTCCCCATTTCGTATTGATTGGACAATGATAATGTCAAGATACTTGTTGACCTTGTACTGAGAGATACACTTGGTTAGCCTCGCAGGCACCTTATGATGTGTAATAGAGAACAGTCAGCAACATGTAAAAACGACTGAGATCATAACGGTGTAGTGTAAAGCTGACAAGCCGCGCATAAGTGCGAAGCCGGGTCGACATTTCTGTAATATTCTAAGCTTGATTGAACTGCTCAGCTTTCACTCCAGTAGGGGCAAGATAAAAATTTACGAACATTCAAAAGATATGTGTCTTTGGTCAGAAAGGCTGAACGCCTCTGACACTGGTTTCTATCGCACAAGTACAGAACTGGAATCACAAGAATTGTGAATAATACGCCTAAGCGTTATCTCGAAGCACACAAGAAGCTGACATGTGTGCGGTTAATGGCCATAAGAGGAGAAATTTATGTACTACACGGGTGCTTCTGCCACACAGCCCTCGCAAAGACATTAATCAGAGTAGTTAGATAACTGCACAGGCACAAATTATTTTCGTCGAAGGTATAAAATAACAAGCAGGACCACAAACTTGCGCAGGTTAGCAAAGCGTGGGTCAACCATAACAAGTATTAAAGGTAAGAAAGCAACACCCTTGGTCGCCGGGCGTAGGCACACGACAAGTCGGCACCGCATTCGCTGTCTGCTCGTAGCTGAGGAATCAGAAGTTCGTGAAAAGTTTATCCGAGGCCACACTCTTCATACGCAAACGTTCCCGGGTCTGATCCAGCGAAATGTGCGATCGCGCGTGAGCAATGTATGGCTATGCATGCTAAGCAGTTCTCGGCACATGCGCTACACGCATGAGCACGCCATCGGTGTACGCTAGACAGCTCACTGTGAAACCTTGGGCACGTTTTGCAACCAACGTATCGCTTCTTTATTAATGTTTTGTTTCCTTGATTGCTTATGCATGTAGGTGTGAGTGCGCTTATGTCTGTGCGTGTATTTCATGTATTTTCTAGACGTAACAAAAAAAAACGTGAATTGTGACGCATTTGCACAAAAGTATACCAGCTCGTCAGCCTTACAAAAAAGACGCACAAACCAGGTTCGCCGTCAGGTGGATTTGAAAACGAGCCATGACTTAAGTCAAAAGGAACCAAATTAGCCATGCCGTCATTCTTACCGCAAAATGCGTCATCAGATAGTGCAGATGAACTATTATAAGTACCGTTTTCATTTTAGGAGAATAACTGATGACTTTTCGAATAAGCAATTTGTTAAAAATGAGAGCACGAACTTTTCCTTCATACTTGAGCTTGAAGACACACAAAAGTTGCAGATATATACCCAAATTTTAAATATTTGACTGTGTCTGCATATTGTTTATGTATATGCAGTTTTTGCGGTTTATATCATGTAGCTCGCTATAGAGCATAGAGAAAGTAATTGCAAATTACGAGTCTGTTAGCATGATATCACTTCAACTTTCACACCAAACAGATTCTGCTTACCAGATTCAGAAATTTGCACGTACTGTCAGAAAAAAATATTGGGCACAGTATACGTAGCATGCTAAGCACGACGCTTCACCGACATGCACGCAATTTCATCGTCGCGTCCCTGTATTCCCACTGCCAGTCGCGCTTTTATGTCTCGATGCACACCAGCCTGCTGGAGGAAGAGAAGACGTGTGCACATCAACTTACACTATTTGTGTGTACATATTAAACAGGGCTACTCAATCCACCAAGCAGAAGTTCAAAAATAGACAGAAAACAGCCATGGAGCCAAAAACTTTTGTCGAGAGACTGGATCGTAGAGTAGCCAATTTGGTGCAAAGTAGCCACCGATAGCAATCCTGGCACCTACTTCGATGTTGCTCGACACAATTAAAAGTGTGGCTACGGTGCAGCACATCCTTTCACCTTTCAATGGTTAAGATTTCTGTAGAACAGCTCTTCCCTCTCCTTCGCCCTAAACCCACTGACCTGAAATTCGCAAGAGTGGGGGACAAACGAGATGCTTGAATTTAATGAACATACTTTGTGAGTGCACCAGCAATACTTTATAAAGGTAACACCTTCTTCTAGGGATAGGTAGAATGGGTACGTTCACTCTATGTGAAATTAAAAAAATAAGACATACATTTTGCAGAAAGCATGAAGCAGAGACTTCCTGAACCGAGGTTCGGGATGCCATAACTGCATCACTCACTCACAATAGTAAATTAATCTTACATGAATCTTTTTGACGCGATTCATTTAATTGTTATTAGTGCCACTTACCATAATCAAAAGAGTTTAATTAGCGCATGAACACAAATGCAAGGTCGCCTGAAAATAAGGAGACGTGGTTATACTGTAATAACTACATCTGGTTATCAACGCACCTGTGCGTGAATAACAAGAACAACTGGGTGCTTTCGACAGGTGCTGCCACTCAGATTTCAATTAAGGGACGGAGTCTAATAACTCAATTTTAAGCTCACTGCCGGCATTGCGCATCGAAACATCGAAGAAAACGAAGGGGAACACAACAACCCAATTAATGTGTGTCAGAGCTCCAGGTTGCCAGACACTCATGTACCCCTTCCTGTCTACTTGTCTCTGGTTTATTGTTTTCTTTGAACACTACTTTCATTTTCAGAGCTTTAAGCTCTACGTTTATCAATGAGGAGGCTGTTTTTTCAAGGAATTGGCCCCATGGTAAGTACAGGAATTCTTCGCGTTCCACCGACACAACTTAGAGCTTGGTAGGGCACAATCGGGAAGTGGTGTCAACGCTGTACAGCAGGCGATGCATTCTCGGCAATCTGCAATGGTCACTTGGAATGGGGGAGTGCACTGCGCAACTTTGCCTAGCTGCACTTCGAGAATGTCAAGTCAACAATATTTTGTCAGGTAGGCACACCGTCTGTCATATTGCAAGCTTTCTCAATCAAAAAAAGTGGCAGCAGATTAGTCGGCCCGTCAGCATCCGATTCAATCAAGGTGCCCGGGGAGTCCACCACAAGACGAGCTCTGACACGTCATCCCCTGTGGCTCACTCCGCAATCAAGCAGGCCTGCAAAGGCCATTTTCAGCTGACTCACTCCTGCATTTCACCCCCCCTCCCCTCGCTTTCTTTCTGCTGTCAACCTTGTTTGAACGCTATTTCCCAGGCACACGTGTCTAATGGCACCGATAGAAGTGATGCGAGAGTTCGCGGTGTCACAAGTTGTGTGCTGCCTTGGACCTTGCGTTCATCACGTCCAGCCATGGAGGGACCTGCATATGCGGAAGTTCTTTCCTGGCAACTTCCACCCCTCGTCCAGCAGACCTATTGTTTCCTGTGCTATGACGAATAACAAGTGCCGTGGAACTTTTACCATAGGTTTGTTATTCCACTTATACTCTGCTGTGGATAGATCATATGCTGTAAGGGATACGTGAGCTATTGCATGTCTCTTGGTCCTACATAGATAAAAAAATCCTTCTTTTCAGCCTGGCTATGCTTCTTCTCCCCCCTCGAGAAAGTCAAAGTAGGAGCTCTCCTGCACCACGGAGGCCGATGATATTCAACAGAGCAATGGCCGCGACTAGAGCGGATGGGTACCGACCATAAAAGCAATCCTTTCGATCCCAGATGGCGGAACCGCAAGATAATGAGCAAGTGAGCAACAGCCCTCCCAGTAAGAACAGTGGAGGCCCATACTGAATCTTTTGCCATGCATTGCTTACAGCGCACTTGTTGAGATTCCATGAGCTAGGGAGGCAAATGGTGGAAAGTTGGGTAGAGTAAACAGTTTGCTACCATGCATTGTGCTTAGAATGTAACGGGTGAAGAGAGGACCAGAACAGGAAGAGAGGCCAATGAGTATATCCTGAAAGCGTGTGTCGAAGTGCTGTTATGATGTTGTAGTCTTACGAGGGACAAATGTCTCTGCAGGCTTATGTGATTTCAGACAAACGGCTATTCAACTGAGAATGAACCACGAGCGACTGCAATAAACACGTTCGTGCATCTCTTTGGCGCGTTACATAGAAAAAAAGTTAGATATGCATTGATGTCATGGTTTCGCGTCGTAGTTTCCAGTAGAGATGTGCACGGGCCGCTATTTCACGGCCCGGCCAGGCCCGGGCCCAATGCTTGCCGGAGGCGGGACAGCCCGGCCCAATGATGTATAGAGAACGGGCCGCCAGGGCTCGGCCTCTATACATTATCACCCGGCCCGGCCCAACCTGGCCCGACTCGATGAACTACGCAATACAGCACATGACAACAGAAAAATGAAAATGCATTTATTAAGAAAAAACATGACTTTCATCCCTGTAGCTTTTTTTTAATTATTGATATAAGTCGAGATTTAGTGCAGAACTGTTCACAAATTATCATGGAGAAACAATAAGTTGTTCATCTATTCGGGCTTAAATCGAGTGAGCCGTTCCTGCAGTACATATCCCTCAGCAGTGAAGTTGCGCTCTCTGCTGGCGTTTGTAGCTGGAATCCACGAGATATTGTTTGAAAGTTTGGCAAGCTTCGGACAGTTCTTTTCTTTCCCTTTACAAAACTGAAGAAGTTTTGAGTCTGAGCATGGGCTTAGTGATTCACTACGCAAGTACTCGCTAACTTCATCCCGGTTTCTCTCCAAAGAAAGCACAAATATGAACAACTAGAATTCCAGCACACCATCTATATTTTCGGCTCGATTCGGGCTTTTCATCAAGCCTGAGCCCGGCCCGATAATTCAACAAGGAAGCCCGAGCCTAGGCAAGGCCCGAGGTGAAAAGACGTCGGGCTATCTAAGCCCGGCCCGCGGGCCGGGTCAGGATCGGGCTCGGGCTTTCAGGCCACCCGCAGCCCGTGCACATCTCTAGAACTTTCCGGCTTACAAGAAGAGTAGGGTTAGCTATATATTTTTGAATACGTTAAAACTGGCTCTAGGTTTCTTCCCTCTTCCTGTTTCCTCATCCGCGTCAATGCCAGTTTTTACACGCGTCGTCACGCAACAGCTCATTAGCACTGCATACCTGAACTATCCTCAGACAAAAAATAAGTTAGACACTCAGCGTATTGATGCAGCAAGGACGAACTGAACATACCGAAGTTTGAAGTTTTTTTTACGTATTTAACTCGCACAAATTGCGTCACGTGTAGGGAGAAGAGTGGCGTAGACTCGTCGTTTTTTCCGGCCTTTCTTTTTTTGTGTCTCATTCCCCATCTCACCTCTGGGCTGTTCGCGTTTTAACAGAAGTCCTCTCACCGGCCCGCTAATAGAATGGCTCACGCGAGCCTCGTGAGAGAAACCCCACAGGAATGCCGGGCGAGCAGAGTGTTATGGGGAAACACACTTCATCCCTGCCTTTCCTTTCACTCCCGTGTGCTACGGGTAAAGTTCAAACCGGGTGCAACGTGCCACGTTCCGAAAACGCCCACCATCGATCGCAAACAGCGCCGACGTGGGAGGTGCGACGACCGAGCCATGGAATGAGCACGCACGTGCGCCAATATGCCGCAAAAGGTGAAGCACACAGTGCTTCAAATTTCCAATTATCCACCACATGCCATATTTTCTCGGCTATAACATACCAGCTCATAGCTCCTGCAGGTAACCACAACGAATTCTTTCTCTATACATATGCGCAGAGCTATACTCACATTTTTTTATTATGCAGTATAGCGAGACCTGAATATCAAGGAGATAACCTTATGTAACAAAGATAGAGAAAAAAAAGAAACCAAAAATTTACCGTAAGGTGTAGCGAATGAGAAGCCTCGGGAACAATTTTCGAACCCGATCATAAAGAGAACGCTGGAACAGAGAATACACAATGACAACGATAAAATCCCCCTCAGAGGTATATTTTTTCGTTCAATACGCTTTAGTGTGCTTAATTTTTATGTGACTGGCAACGCAATCAGTCATTGCGCTTTGTAAAACGTGCTTTACGTCGTGCTCTACGGTGATACAAGAAGCCATCCTTACTAAACAAAGGCAACTCATTATTTGTGGTTGAGTGTCTGAGAATCGTTGAGAGTGTGAGAGTACTTGATAGCTAACGTTTGCATTACTCATAAAGCTGCCCAAGTTTGTAGACTTTGACCACTCAAAAACTAGATCAATTCAAGAACGCTCAAGCTTCGCCTTCAAGAGCCGATAGCAATAGCGCAATCGGGCGCCATGCACATCGCCTTCAGAACGGCTAACCTGCTTCGGTTGTCGGTGCATGCCTCAACCATGCTTTTAGAAAACGAACTACTTTGCGAGTAACGGTGACCCTTTCAAAGTATCATTGAATGCGTATGGCAAACACAGTTTTGTTGTTGTCCTTATTCCCCTTTGCTGTTGGCTTATACCCACAGTATTTGGTGTCAAGTTCCTTGAATCTGTGGTTCACACACATTCTGCTCACTATATCATAGTTACCTATTTTTCGTATAAGCGAATGGTTCACTATGCGTCTTTAGGGTAACACGTGAACCTACGCAGCTGTTCACTTTGTTATGGTTCTGCTACTGGTGATGAATAAGTATGTTTGGCCACTTTGCAATGAGTGGGCCTTCAAAACACCCACTTGTTGCTCAATTCACATGTTTTGACGCCTAGCACGATACGCTAATGCCAAGCAGTATATCATGTGTTAAGGAGACTTCTTCCCTACTTTAAATTCATGCAGTATTTTTTGCCAAAGAAGTTTCAACAAATATTTTGGCTCCGTTGCAAAACGCCTGCTTATGAAGCAGACAGCCTAAGTTCAGTCCTTACTAGGACCAAAAATTTTTAATATTTATTTTATTAGCAACTTTCTCAATTTTTTGGTCATGGACAAGATCGCGATTTTCTTCGCTCACAACCAATAACTCCCACGTCGACACAATACCGAGGCCAGAAGTTCTTCAAGATGATCTCTTTTCGATTAACGATCTCGCGTTAATAAAAGAATGCAGGGGAGGAGAAAAGACAACAAACAGAGAGCCAATGATTAAAATAAACTTTCTGGATCACAATCATATCGGTGAGTTGGCAACCAGGTTGTTTCAATTAAAATGGGAGTTTATGCAGACGCAAAGCAAGAGAGAGATGGAAAGAAAATATCAGGCTGTACTGCCCCGTTCTATAGATTTAATAACTATCTCTCTGCTACTACCTCAGATATACTGCAAGAGATCTTCATCTCTTTACGATGGTGGCTATACGATGGTGGCAGTTAAAAATCAATCCTGATGTCAACAGAGTTGTCTGTGTTGGCGTGAGTGCAGTACATTGAGCCAACTATGTCCCACGGGTAGTCAATCTACTTTTACAAAAGAAAAAAGAAAGGCTAAGATGACGACACAAACGAGAGATGCGGTCGCTACGAAATATATTCAGGAAGTCGTCGAAGCTCCGCACAAAGTCCTACCAGTTTCTGACACAATTTAGGTGTCGCCTAAGAACATCACTCGTACCCAGCATTGTCTGTGTTCCGAAACCGCAGCATAGAGGAGAACAACAGCGCTCCGTCTTCACGCTGTGGCCAAACAGAAACAAGTAATACGCGAAAGTGGCTCTCGGAAAACAAGCGGGTGGCCGTTTCAAAAAGAGCGGCGGCGTACACTGCCACCATCGGTATAGCCAGCCTCGAGGTGGTGTGGCAGCGGCGCTTTTCTATTAAGGGTGTGCTCGTGATTGATTCGAGCACGTCATGGAAGCTCGGCACCCACAGTCATCGTCGCCGAACTGGCCTCGCTATCACTCATGGCTTCCATCCCCTTCTGAGGCACCATAAACCCCGCGAGAAATTGAGTGCTGAATACAAAAATACGAAAGCAATGAAATCTTTTTACGTGCATTGTATGTGATAGCATCACGTTTATAAGTATGACAACTACATCGGCATGTACCACAGTTCTATATCCGTGTCACGTAATAGGATCACATAACGCCACAACTTCACGTTTCTTCTCATCGGGTGGTAACAACGACGCTTGTGAACATGTGCATATTATGCTCAGGCTTTTAAAAATATTATGCGGAGCCTACACTTGAGTTTTCTCGGTATGTGCAAGCATTCTCATTTTCAGCAGAGTACTGCTGATGACTCCACAAACAACCCCTTCATTTGATTTGATCCACTATCGACTAGAACAAGACCCGAGTAAGCCCTCATGAGCACTTATCGTCAATGTTCATTCATCAATACAGATTGGTTCGTTAAATGTTAATGCGACTCGTACCTACAGTTGTGTGCTGAGCCGTGCATGAGGTGTACCACATGGCCACGGGTTGTTATGGGCGAGCCCAATGTGTGTGTGGAGGGTGGTGGGGGAGGGGGGTGTAGATTTCGCCTTTAACACAAAACGTGCCTTTGTTGTTCACTGCGAACCGAATAAAAGTAAGAAATGCGCGTTCAATGAAGTCAAAACAGACAGTTGTCATAGAGCCCGCTTCCTTCACGGTTCAAAGTACACTGCCTCTTGTTTACTGACATAAAACGCCGGGGGTGCAACTCTGCAATGTCGCAGATGGCGCGCGTTGCTATGCGTGTGCTGTCTGCCCAGCGCAGCTTCCAATTCTGCTTGTGGGTTAAGGGAAGCCAAACATTTGATGTTTTCCATTCTCCTTTTACTCTGTTTTTTTTTCTTTAGAGAAGACAGAGGATACGGGTTGGTGTTTGACTTTAACACTGAGGAATGTTTGCGTGTCTTTTCGGGTCGGCACGCTGAGTAAACTCCAACGGCCTCGACGTTTCCAGTGTTTGACCTTTTTCTGTGTGGTGCTTACCAATTAGCAGAGTGCTAATCCGTGGAAAAAAGCGCAGTTGCTACACTTAAAAGGAGTCCTTAAAAGAAGCTCCATGCTTCCATACTTTACGAGAAACGTCGGCGTCTCGTGGCAGTTACTTGCACGCATGACACGTGAGGTTGTGTGATTCTACAGACCAAGCCAGAACGTATACGTGTTAGTTTCCAACTTGGATGTAACCTTTTGTTTGGCATAACACAGCCTCTCTCGCATTTGAGCCAGAAAGCCTGACACACCCAGCCGTGGTGGTCTAGTGGATAAGGTACTCGGCTGCTGACCCGCAGGTCGCGAGATCAAATCCCGACAACGGCGGCTGCATTTCCGATGGAAGCGGCAATTCAGTAGGCCCGTGTGCTCAGATTTGGGTATATGTTAAAGAACCCCGGGTGTTCGAGATTTCCAGAGCCCTCCACTACGGCGTCTCTTATAATCATATGGTAGTTTCGGGACGTTAAACCCAACATATCAATCAAAGTAGGACACATCAATGACAATGACAACATCAACAAAAACTAAAACAAATTACAACAACAATTTGCCTCAATAAATGTGCACTGAAAGTGCGATAACTTGTGGAATTCATTTGTGTGAAGACACAAGCATCATCTAAGAAATCTCAGTCAATAATATAGCACAAAGAAAGTCCCAATCTTGAAATTGTGTGTCATGCCGCTGAACACTGTAGCGCGTCGGAAGGAAGGTCGCTGATGGCATCCCACCGCTGCCACCAGTATTAGCGTGTCGGAAGAAAGGTCACTGGTGGCAGCGGTGGGATGCCATCAGCGACCTTCCTTCCGACGCGCTACAACACAAAACGTGCCTTTGTTGTTCATGTAAACAGCTGACCACCACCAGGTATGCCACGAGTTTGTGTTGAATGTCACCATCCTTGTGAGTGCTGTCTCCTAAGCATCTTTTTCAATATTAAGATGGTCAGGCTTGCACGAGGGTACAAAGGTTTAGGGCCTCACTACTGTAGTTCATTTTTGGGGTCATGCATATTTGTAACTCTCACGGGGAATTATAGCAGCACACAGAAAGTCTCCGTTAATTAAAGTGCTGGTCATAGTCCCGCTGGTTTGCGTGTTCGCGTAGCCAGCCATCTTTACAAGTAAGGCATTCGGTCCTGCCTCCCTCAGCCATCTCTGAAACTGAAATTGATATAGCGCTATAAAACCATCTCGAAATAATGTACCATCACGAGCTTGAGAAAACGTGCTAACTGTGATAAGTAGCTAGGGTGTGCTACCTATTGCAACCGAAAAGAACAAATGCAAAAAATTCATTTGTTAGTGCCCCACTAATGTTTTAATAACGGAACAAAGCTTCGCAGCCTGTACATGAGACAGCATTTTGTAGTGGTTTAGCAAGTGCTAAGTTAAATGGCATTTACCGAGACTATTATACCGCCTTTGAAATATAAAAATGTACAGGAGGATACCCCTCAGTGGTTGCCACAGTTATAAAAAGGAGAAAATACACCACTGTTAAATTACATGAAATAAAATACACAATTTTCATACCTGCACGCTCAGACAGACGAGAAGATGGGCGAGCCGATGGCGCGGGCCTGTAGCTGTAAGTGAAGCTCATAAGCTTTGCGTCGCAGCTGGTAGCTTTCGAGAAAGTTTCCAGTGGTCTCTTCCTCGGTACAGTCGTATGATCTTATTAATTCAAACGACGCCACTGACCACCTTTGAAATCAAAGAATATATAGCAGGCTGGCCACATGAGTATATAGTACTGCACAGAAGGACGCGTTTCAAGCTCTCTATGCATGTGCCACTCTCCATAAGAAGTGCGAAAGGGAAAGCGGTAGGACTAATGAGGCAATCATTGAACCTTTTCGTGGAAGGCTCAGTCCGATGGCCGTATAGAACAATCTAAAGGACAGGTGAACGAGAGGACACCATCTCCGTGTAAATGTCTTCAATTAGCGGGGCGCTGCCGCCGTATAACGAGCTACTTGTGGCTCTCCGCCACTCCATGTCGGCACTCAACACCCGTACGCCTTTTCTTCCTCATTTGTTCCCGTATTTAGGGAAAGAAAGGCGCGCGTATGGTCACTCGACGTTGCCACACGTAATGGGCGAAAGGCACCACAAAAAGAAAACAGATGGTATGGGAACCAGTGGTGAAAATGGCACCGTTAAGTCATACGTGCAGTAAGACCGAATAACGGGCCACAAATATAATGCGGTGCAGTGTGAGTAGGCGCCACATGTAGACGTGAGAACAAGAGTAGAAACAAAGTGCCTTGATGCGAGGCATGAATTGACGACCACCCCTGCCTGCGCTCGAACTACCGCGAGCGCACAGAGCCGTATGTTCGAGTGTAGGCTGAACGAGCGACACGCATGCATTGCCACGCATCGCTAACCAGAGGAATGATGTGAATCAGAGGACACACTAACTGGATGTTCATTGCAGAATTGAACACACCTCCAGCTAGCTGTAAGTCCCGTTGTAACCGCAGCGCTTGTCCCGGGTGGTTGTTCTTCGCTGTCGTCGTGTCGTTTTTCGCTGCTTTTTTCTTCCTATTACTATGAACCAACTCTCCAAGGTACGTTACTGAACCTAAAGAAAGAGAGAAAGAAATAAAAAATAAATAAATAAATAAATAAGGAAAGCAAGAAAGAAAGCTACATACTATGCATTACAAACAAATGTGTATCTGTTTAAGACTAGACGACTTACATGTGCGAAATGCATTGAAAATAAAATTTCTAGTAAAGTATCATGTCATGAAACACAGGATCATGTAATTAAAGAGCCACCTGGCTTTCATGTTATGGAAAGCCAGGTGGTTAAATAAACTCGGTACTAATGCGTTCTTTATGGGCATGGAAACTTACGAAGTGTATTTCGACGTCGGTGCCAGTTTCTTGACGCTGCTTGTAACACAAGGAATTAACAAAGAGAAAAAAAAGTTTGCGAAACATGTGCTTGGTCATGTAAATCTATCACTGATTGGCTACCTTCTTTTGCCTCCGCTCTCCTCGTTGCTTTCACAGGGGCAAGTTAAAGTTTAGAACATATCAAAGCACTGCAGTGACAAGTGGCTAATAGTAGAAAATACTATGTATCTAGATTTGGAGACCATTCCACGTTTTTCTTCACTCAGACGGACCCCCAGCGAAACAACCTAAATATATACTTGGCCGCCGCAAGTGATTCTATTGACTCTCGGTGCTCGCCTCCCGAATCTGGAAGTCCACCGCGAAACATGCACACGCAACAACGGGCGTATAGTACTTTACAATACACGCGTAACAGAACAGACTATGCAAAACAGACCTAAAACTACATTTCGAAGTCTAGAAAACCGAGAAACGAAAGAAAACAGACGCCTCGAAAAATACAGCGAGAAGTAAACATGGCGAAACACTTGTAGAGGTGAACCATATATAAAAATATATTTTTCGCGTGGAAGCTTCAGTTTCCAGGAGTGCTTTCGTCAGTGCAACGAAATCTAAGCGGGTAAGTGCACGGTCGCGCCTTGGGTTCGTGTGCTCAGAAGTGGTCATTGAGCGAATCAATCTTGAGCAAGACTGCCCAGCATGTTTTTGCCATGACTACGCGTATAAGGCTGTCGGGAACAAGACCTAGATAAAGAATAAAGTTAACAAACGGTAGCTGAGCCGGCTGGGCTGCCTTTGCTGCCTCTTCGCGAAAATACGTGAGGGCCATAAATCACGAGTCCACTACTTGCGTCTCCACCCGCGTGGCCGGTATACAAAACATCTTGGAGAGATATAACGAAGATGTAAAAGCACAACCGTATAGGAATAAATTGGCATGGCTCCGAGATTCCGGGCACTAAGCGAGTGTCTAGAACACAAAAAGGTATATAACAAAAGAAATGATTAAAGATAGGCGAGACATGGTCGGAAGGAAAAACGCTATCTTGACAGAAGAGGGCCACTGCTTCGTTGACCGCGTGCTTGTGGGTAGAAACGAATGGCCGCCGCAACAGCAACACGGCAAAGTAGGGGGCGAGTGCAGTTTGCGGTAACCTCTCCGTTTTACATAATGCTAGGATACAATGCGGCGTTTGTAACTACTAAACTGCGCAGAAGATAGCAAACAGACGAGGTGAAGTGCCAGCATATTGTAGGTCGATCATATAGTCTCGTCACCGCATGGAAGGTTATATCGGAAATGTTTTTAAATATCGTGAAAAGGTTTTAAAAAAACTATTCAATGCTGAATCAAGAGTTAGCGCTTTGGAGGTGTCTTTATATGCTCCCTTTGTGCGATTTTCACGTTCGTTACCCAGCCAGAATTTTTAAAGGCATGTTCAAGAAAGGGCGCAACAAGATAAAGAAGAATTTCAGGGTTGTTAACCAGTCTAGAAAAACTGGTATGTGACCCTAACGGCGGAAAATGCGATGGGGAAGTTTTAAATATATATAAATAAAAAAATAGGAGGGAGTGGAAGAGCAAACACGCACGAAGAAACAGGCCTCCAAATCTCTATATTGCTATCGGTTGATAACCACCGGTCAATTTCTGTTGCTTTCAAGAATTTTAGCCAGAGAATTTGAAGTTGTCACAGCACAAACAAAGAAAACTGGCACTTTTCAGATTCACAAGAAAGAAGAAAAAAAGGTTAAACCTTTCCAAACAGCTTCAAGTTTGTAGTGTAACTAGTGTAGTGCAAAGCAGCGATCTGTGGTTGTTTTTGCATAGCAGAACTTCGCCGATGTGACGCTATGATTTTGTGTATGTTGGGTATCACATTTACGCACGCGACCGCGTTTTGGCACAGGGATGGCCGACACCGTTACATATGCTGTACAACGGTGAGCACTGGTAGGGGGAACACTCGAGCACGTTGCCGACCCCATTATCAATGCCGCGTAACGGCTATCGTTATAAACATTGCACATAAGCGGCATGTGCGTTGCCATGCGCTCTCTCCGCCGCACGCCCCACGTCATGCATACGCTTGTTCATCGTCTGCTCGCCGCCTTTAGGTCTGTTAGTCGGATGCATTCCACTTTTTGTTTTATTTATTTCTTTGCAGTTTTTTTTAAATAGTTCATATCCTAACTGTTTTAAACTCACTTTTTCATTCACGCGGCAAGGTTTAGCCCAGAAGGACCTTGATATTCAAGACACGCCTCCTTAGATGAAAAAAAAAAGCATATACATGACGTGAAGCGTGTGAAGAAAAGAGTACATGGCCGAGCACATGCTTCGCATGTGCAACGTTTCGTATGATAGGCGTTACGTGGCGCTGGCAGTGCTGTTGGCCACGCACTCGCGTGTTCGCCCTAACAGTGCTCACCACTGTAACCACTGCGGCATTGTTGAAACAATTCAACATATTCTGTGTGAGTGCCCACAGAATGGTTCACAGAGACATGTGCTTTGAAATAAGCTTGATAAACCAGATGACCGAACTCATTCGGAAGAACAAATTCTGCACCGTCGACCACAGCTTACGCTTTAAAAGAAGGTTGTGCAAGCGCTAGTTCGCTTCCTGCGTTGAAGTGACCTCTAAGGACGACTTTGATCTGAACGTCCTGCATGCGTGTCCTTGTGTGTGTGGGTGTCTTTTTTTTTGCTTCTATTTATCTATATCACTCTGTCTTCTGTACAACCACCATTTTTCTACCCCAAGGTTGATTGAATGATATGTCGAGTTTAACGCCCCAAAACCACTATATGATTATGAGACACGCCGTAATGGAGGGCTCCGGAAATTTCGGCCACCTAGGGTTCTTTAACGTGCACCCAAATCTGACCACACGGGCCTACAACATTTCCGCCTCCATCGGAAATGCAGCCGCCGCAGTTGGGATTTGATCCCGCGACCTGTGGGTCAGCAGACGAATACGTTAGCACTTAGACCAGCGCGGCGGGGCTTTTTCTACCCCAAGGTAGCGGGGTAGAATGGTAGCAAACCAATTACTTTTGCAAAGTTAAACTCCCAGCTTTTTCATTTGAACTGTCTCTCTCTGTCTTCACCTACTTTTTCATTCAGTATTTCGGCAGCTGAATATAAAAGCTTTTTTCAGAATCAGAACAGCTTTCTTGACAATTTCGGCAGCTGAATTAAAAAGCTTCATAACACATATTTGCTGTAACAGAGAACAACACCAAAAGCGACGTACTAGTGCGTGAAATTTGTTCGGCTTTTGAAATTCAAATTGTAAGCAATAATATCCCTTTGTTTTATTCTCGAAACAAAACAAGGTTTACTCTCGTAATGCTTAGAATTAACATAGAAGGCGTTATGAAGGAGTGAGGAGAAAAAGCACTTTTGAAGAAAACAACAAGTGTCTAATTAAAAACGGAAGATATATCTTCAGATTCGCTTTTTCTTTTTTTGGGGGGAAGGGAGATTTTAATTCTGCCTCTTGTTTTTGTTTCCTGATTTCCAGTGTCTGGATTTTTTCTCTTCAATTGTAGCTTGCCTTATCTGTCAGAGCTTCGCTCTCCCCGCTTGCGCTCTTAAACTGCTAAGATGAATTCTCAAAGCCCTTGTTTCAGCTTCGCCTAATTAGTGCAACCAGGAAATTAACAGCACAAAAAGGAGTTAATAAACAAGAAACAAAGTAAAAAGAACCAGCTGCCCGAAACACGCGTTCCTACTCATAGCGGCGTTGATAGTTTGGTCCTGCTTTTGCTGTTTTACAACTCAGGCTTTTGAAAGAAGCTGCCAATTTTGTCTTCAAATTTCTTCTTTCTTGGTTTTCGCTGCGCTGTTCAGACGTTCTCACACCTTCTCAGTTTTCTTGTTTTCTTACTCTTTCCACTTCCTCCTTACCCCAACTCTTTCCATTTCGCTATATATACCATCGTTTCCCAGTAAGAGCAATTGGGTTTTTAATCAGTCATTTGCCAACACTGCGTCTCCAGCCTGACCTCGGAAGAAGTGTTTCTAAGTAGCGAACGCCTTTTTCTCTTTTATTTCCTTCCAGTTTTTGCCTATCTACCGTTTCATCGACAACTCCTAGAGCCGCATGTCGAAGTAATTAATTTCTTTTTCGGCATCAGGCCGTATTAGGGGTGTCGCTGTGCAGGCAGATTAAGGGGCAACGCCCCCTTTTGCTGATTGAAAATGTATAATGCTTTCAATATACAAAGGAAGCACCTTGCATATAGCTACACGCGCGTCAACCTCCCGATTCTCCCTTATATTCGACGCCGTTGAGTGAAAAATGCTGAATTATTTTCTTCCTTTTTACCTTCATATCACTTGATCCTTCTACCTCCTTCCTCGTCCTTCTCCAATATTCTCCTTTTAACTCCCACCTTAGGTATGCCACTAAATAAGACAAAAAAAAAGAAAGGTCTGGACGTTTTTGCTACCTCGCTATCCGATGAAGAAGTGCGATAACTTATTCACGTTCACCCTGACGCGAAACTGCATGCAAGCTTCCTGGAAGGTGTGCACACAGAGATGAGTGACCTCTTAAGTGGCTACTGTTACTCCGAGACCGTCGGACTTGTTGCATAAGTGAGTGCGTCATAATCTGGGTGTCAATGTTAATGGCCTGACAGCGAATCGCTTCATTACAAATAATGAGCGAGCATTGTCCGTCATTTGGATCGGTGAAATGAACCATCTGATAAATAGAAAATCGGAACTCGGATCTTAGGATCTCACTTATACATGCAACTGCCGATACAAGTTAACGCTCATTTCATAAATTAGCCATGCCTATTCCCTTGTAGAGGTCAACTGTAGCAAATTTACACAACGCGAGAATGAATGGTGAAGGAAAAAAATTGGCTCCGTATCTGCATGGTAGGCTGCAAATGTCGTCGAAAGACGATAGTCTTGTGTCTGAGAGAGTGAACAAAACGTTTATTTGATGTTCTGGCCAAGAAAATCGGTGAATGGTATTCTGAAGTTGCTGCGTCAGAGTGCATCTAGCCAGCAGCGGAGGCGAACGAGCGCATCGAGTCACGTCACGCGTGAGACATCAGCGCTATCTGGCTGTTATCTTGGAAAACAAAGCGCGCGGCATGCGCGCCCGTCTTGGAGGCGATAAGGTCCGGAACACAAGGTGACGAGTAGGTGCCACCACCGTGAGAATAGTGATAGATCAAGAGCGAAAGCCTACGAGAACAGTCAAGACATGGACAACAGAACAGATTCACAGTCATGATATGCTCTTTACAATTTGTAGTTTGGTAGCTATAGTTCGTCTAAACGCTATGTATTTCCCATATTTCCACAGTTTCCAGAACCTGCACACTGTACATCCTAAAATCAGTGGAAATTTAGAGCATCCGACAGGTTTGGTACGAATATACGTGTGCTTAATGGCTTGTATCTGCATATATAAAGCCTAATTAGGGCTCCACGTCCTGACTCCATTCGATACATCCTACCTGTGTGAATATCTAATCTCCAACGATCGACTGTCATAGCACTTGACCTTTTGCTCCACTTCCGCGTTGGTGTCGAATATTGTTATTTTCACACTATGTTTACAGTTGTAGTGCAATATCAGGCTGTTGCATATCGTACTAACTACAAAATTTTCTAAGCATATTACTCATATTCCTAAATAAACAGAAAGTTATTTCGTGGAGTCAGCATATCCGCTTTTACGCGTACTTGTGCTCCTCTCCAGTTATTGCAATAATTACGTATGCTTTTGTTGACTCAGCACCATGATCAGTAATGGGTGAATTTATACGCAGTACTGTAAGGACTAAAATCGTGCTCGAGATTTAGATTTTTCGCTGCTCAAAGCCGATCTAATTACTAGCATCTAGTTTTGAAAAGTCAAGTTATCGAGAATATATACTGCATTCAAGCAAAGTAAGAATGTCCAAACATAAATATTATAAAAAAAAACACATCACGCACAAGGGCAAAGAAAACTTCCAAGGCCTTGCTATTGTAGGATTAAAAGTGATAGAGGACCCGTCTTGTACTTCATGTATATGTAGTACACTAAAAGGAAAGAAAATTAGAATGAAAAAATGTTTTGAACAAATATTTCAACACGAGAAAAGCTAGAGAAAATGCTCACACAACAACAGCTAAAAAATGGCAAAGTATACTCACTAAAGCAGATGATCCTAAAGAAGAGTAATGATATAAAAAAATTAAAACACGAATGACCGTCACACACAGGAATATCGCAGAACTATGATATGAAAAACTACGAAAGTTTTCAGCAAAAAAAAAACAATATTTACCAAAGGCGAGAATTGTCCTATAAAGAGGTTGAATGCGCAACCAACAATTTGCTGGGCTTCTTTGTTCTCTTTATAGGTAGCTGAGACCACAGAAAGACAACGCCAATTAAAAATGGCGCATCATCAAACAGCTCAGTGAAAGGAAACTCAAGCATGTTTCGATAGATGAACCACGATAAATTAAAGGGGAAACTTTTTTGTCCCAGAAAGCAGCATAGGCTTACGTTGCGTATTCTCTTTTGTAGGAGAGAGCAGCTTGCAATATCACTAACAAGAACAGTCCTTAATTAAAACACATATGTATATGAAGCAATGTCGAGCACGCATGGGTGCTCTTTAAATAAAAAAAATGCTGCGTACAATTACATTCTCACGAGAAAATTGTAACCATAAGTTCACTGCGGATACGGCTTGTTCGAAAACGGTGGTTATCTCCCATGCATAGCCACCTAAGTAGCATACGACTAAGCCGAAATGAACACGAGCTTATTTAGTTAACGACAACTGTAGTCAACTTTGAATGACGTCATGTCACACAGAAATCCATGCATGAGCACGTGACGTTTGCTGGAAATCATTATAAACAAAGTTTTCTCATAGTGCTAAAGGCACAAAGACGCAGACAAAAAAAGGGACACACACAAAAGTCCCTTTGCGATTCGCACTTTGAAAAAAAGGAAACTTGAATAGAATTGAGCGCAGTGTGACGAGACACAAGTGGGGAAGACGACAACACCATCGCTTACGTAACTGTCTTCCCTCCCCTTGTGTCGTTCTTTTGCGCTCAGTTCTATTTCTGAATGAACCAACGCGACCAGCAAAGCATTTCATTAAATATAGGAAATATTTATTAGGCCGAAGCAACAAGCCTAAGCGCCTACTCTAATGTACAACAGTAACATTTATTTATTTTATTAGCAGTGTAACTATGTTTAAGCACGAAGAGCTTGACACAATTTTCATACACGCATAAAAAGTTTTCTTTTTTTGGAGATAAAGCCTAATAAAGCCTAAACTTAGCAGATTGTGTTGCCTTTGCTCAGGAATGAGCAAGGCAGACAGAGAAGACAGAGAGAGAGAGAGAGACTAGGACAAAGTGACAGAGTAGTTTTATCTAATGAATCAGTCAGGTTTTAGCGAAGAAGATTGGTAAGTTGCATCAGGTGGTTCTGGTTCATGGTGCACCTGTGCAAAAAACGAACGAAAACACAAAATAACAAGGATGCACAAACAGGCGCAGAGTATCAACTGAACTTTTATCCCAAAAAGCAAGCCAATAATAAAGGAAATCAAAAATATAAAACAGCAAGACAGCAGAAAGGGTGAAGGAGAAAATGGCGAGGAGAACCAAGATCAAGAAAAATCAATCACACATCACCCACGATATGCCCACCACATCAGACTGAATAGCTTTATTGAATACTCTCGTGGTTGCACCCTTAGTTCAGGCCTCCTTTGCCATTACCCTGCCTGTTGATCAGCACTAGCTGACCGAAACTTCTCCCCCAAGCAGTCACTCACATAGAATGCGAGACATCGTCAGATTGTAGAAAACGACGCGATATGCACGGGTGGAACCATTTGATCGCTTCAAAACAAGACGCGCTAGGATTTTTAATATTTTTTTCAACTTCGGTTTTCGCAAGATACGTGTCACTCTAGGACTGGCAACGTGATAGCAGGCGTGAGTATGCGATGCCAAGAGTCGGCTAGCACGGCACACCCAGGCACGGCTTCTGATAGAGATGGCGTCGTGGGTAACGGCGGAGTGCTCTGTCGAGCGAATTTCACCAACTGTGTTGTGTTTACGCATGGACAAACGGTGGTGGTCTGCGAGGAAATCAATATTCCGCACCTACCACGAGCCAATGACGCATTGGGCTTCCACTCACTGGTACATAACAGCGCTTGTACATGTCCTTTGCATAGGTGAACTGCAATGTGTATGGTAGAAGCCGCAAAGGAATATTGTAGCTATCGTGGACATCACATTTTCAATTTGTATTTGACGCTTCGGTATCTACTAAGAAGTGCTGTGAGTGTGCCTGGCACGAAACTCATGAACCATATGATGCGCCATAGATTGAGATTGACTTGCTAAGGTGAATAATGAGCCCCGAGGATAAGAAGAATTCAAATGAAATTCTGAGTTCATTGAACCTTGAAACAGCAGCCTCATGGTGGTGCCAATAATGATAACTTTTATTTTTCTTTCCTTCTTTTTGTTTTTTCTCTCTTTCATTTTTTTCTTTGTTCCTTTCTTCTGTTGCTCTCACGCCTACTTGCTTTTTTCTTAATAATAAACGTATGATAACAGAACTCCGCATAATGAAATGACTAAGCGCACAAATTTTTTCATTCAGCTTCAGGGCTCAAGTGTTTTTTTGCAATATTCAGTACAAACAGTTTAGACAGCAGAAACTTAGGCTGAAAACAATGACGTCACACATGAGGAAAATTCCGGCAGATCCCACCAATTGTGAAAACTGATGTCACAGTTGGCGGGATCTGCCGGAAGACCTAACCTTGGCGTGTGAGTTCCAGATCTCAGAACACTTAAATGTGCACTGAATATCCTCAAGTGCCCTTTAGAACATCTGTAATGGCGCAATTTTCAAATTTTCCTCTAACGCTAATGAATTCATTGCAGATAAACTGCCAATGATGGTGTCACTCTGCAGCTCTGGAATTCCTTTAAATTAGGCATATTTTTGTTTACCTCGCAATAACTTCGGACAAGACAACTCCACAGTGGCTCACCGTCTGATTCACAATAAATATATTGTAAAGAAATCTCGGTGCACCATCAGCACTGACAATGTGCTGATACTATGCATTATACTTAAGCGGAAATTTTGGATATTTTATGAAACTTTTCAGAACAAGTGCTCATAATGCAAGGCCCCCTTAACTAACGTATTCGCTTAATAACGCCTAGCAGGGTATTTATTGATGGTCGTATTTTTTCTAGTTGCTGCCATACCACCCTTATCTCACTAGTCGATTTGCTTTTGGTGTCATGGTACGTGACTGTCGCACAAAGATGCAAAAAAACACATAAGACAGGAGAGTGAGAGAGGAGAGAGCTAACCAACTCTCGAGAAGTTGTACTGGATATTTGGCTGCTACTCTATACTACCACATTCCCCTCCATGAGGACATATACAAAGAGAGACAGCTTTCACAGAAACAAGACGCAAATAGATACTTAGCTGAACGGACTTCCACCGGTAGATTTGCCCGTAATCGCATGAACGCACAATGGAAATTCTACTGAAAGGAATGATGCAGTTCTCCAGTGGTACAGTTGTGGCAAAGTGCCACATTTCCTTATCTTTTTTTCATTTATTTCTTTCACTCGCTCAGTGAGCACATTTTCTCGTGTCTGGAGCAGTTCTCTCTTATCTCAGCCATTAAAGCCATTTGGAACATGCAAGGCAGTTACGTTAAGAATGGGCAGCACCAGTGTACCATGGCAAGCACGCACCATATCCTGTAATGCATTCACGTAGGAGACTCACTGTTTTTATTCCACTCCCAAAGTGGTTTTCAGCAAGCTGATAAACTTTCATCACCACGCTATGTAGGTGCTAAGACTATGAAGAAGTTGGCACTATTTCTGAAACACGTACAGCTAGTGCCTCACAGCTCGAGCAATTATGAATCATGCCATGGTGGTTTCAGAGAAGTTGAGTTCTGCGTCATCGTAACGTACAACTTTCCACCAAGTAGACGAAATAGCCGAAGACGTGCGCCATGTAGTCTTCCGATAGACATCGCATTGGTCCAGGTGTCAATCAAGGCGATACGATGCAACATAAAAAATGTGTACATCTCGTGACTATAATACAAAATATTCATTACTGATAATTTCCGAAAACACTCACTGAAAGATATTGACCTCACCATGTGCAAAACAATTGGTGAAGCTTGCACAATGCCACGCAAGGCTTTAAACAGCGAAGCTGAACGTTTCTGAAGGCTAATGTGGTTCCTTGTAGGTTATTTTCATACCTTAGCTAGAAATGCAGGCTATACGTTGCTTTGAAGTTGTTGCTAGGGTTTAGCTGGGTGATTATAGATTGTTTATACGTTGATTCTCGGTGCTGATAGGCTCGAGTTCAACCAGAGATGGTCACCGACACGACCCGGCTGCCTGAACTCCAGAGACAGAAACTGGCGCTTAAACCAAGCTTGCGCACTTAACACAGATCTGTGGACACGTCGTCGTTGTAGAATGTCTTTCATCGCCTCGGGGTATTCGAGTAGCCGTCGTTGCCTTTCCCTCTCCCTAGTATTCTCTCGTTGTTCGTACTCGGGTTTTTCGGCTTGCCGCTGTCGCTTCGCAGCCGTTTAGTGTTGGGCTAGTGGCTTCCTGCTTCATATTTAGCGAACCAGTAAGACGATGTGGAATTTACCCAGTTTCCGTGGCACATAGGCTCTTGTGATCATGATAGTTCTCTGGTAGGTTACATAGTGGCACTAATGATAGAAATTATGATGGTTTTCTGTAATGAATTCGCAAAGAACGATCCTCTAAACAGCTTCGCCGTTAAAAGCACGCGACTGATATTGCATTTCTGCAGTTTTTGCGAGCAATACACCACCATTTATGGCTCTAGCGCCTACAGATGTTACTGTCAGTCACGAAGAGCAGTGATTGCATAAATGCTCTATTTTCGTTTTCGTCCGTCACTCGTTTCTTTATTTAAGAGCGAACCTATTTAACAAGGCGTTCCTTGCCGATGAACCAAAAACTTATAATCCTCATAAGCGTGTATGCATGCCAGAAGTTAGTTCAATCCCACCACTCACACCTGGTTTACTAAAGATCGATAAGGCAGCAGGTATCCTTAAAAGGGGGTATGTGCTCCAGACATTCGTGCGGCTTCTTTAAAAACTGTGATCGTCAAAAAAGTATGCGCCACAAAAATTGGTTAAACGCACTATCCACCACTGGCCCACTGAAAATGAAGAAGGCAACAATTAACCAATCAAAAACGTTGCGAAGTGACGGCGGGCGGAATACGTACAACGGGATGTTGCTTGGAAAAGGGAAATGCAATGGCGGCTGCAAAAACACCCCGAAGTCATGGGAGGCGTGCTTCAATGACACCGCACCCGTCAATCTATGAGAGGGGTGTGAACGCTCTGTTTAAGCGTAAGTTCTTGCGTCTTTAGTTTTTACATCTATGTCGTGTCCCCGACCTTTGCTCGCTTAACTGGAACCCCTCTATGTGGAGAATCGATGGAAAAACAAACCAGGATTACTCTCTAAAGCCCAACAATAACCTATAAGACCTTTAAACAACCTGATTCATTTAGCCCAGAAACAAGATATAAATATCTAGACTAGTCCTAAGAATCGTCCACTTACGCTGTCTAAAGCCTCGTGCAGCTTAATGGAAGCTTCACCGATTTTGTTATCATATTTATTATCTCATACCCGATTTCCCCGTGGTGGGCAAGTAATGAGGCATTTATTCTGATTAACCACTGCACATACACTTTTTTCCGAACTTTTTCTATGCGCCTCAAGTTAACTACAAAGAGAGAAGCAAGGAAAGGCAAGATGACGCGGGCATGACAACAGTGTGCATCTGTGACATTTTGGACGCCGTGAAATCGCCACTGTGCCAGGTTCTTACCCCATCGAGCTTCTTCGAATGGTCGAAAAGTGGGGATAAGGTGGTGCGTTGCAGATTTTTAAGCAATACGAATATTATCTGGGTGATCACAGGTGAGTAAACGTCTTTGCTGCCGCGCTTATCTGAACGCAAATCTAGCCCCCGCTTCCCACAAGAAAAATAAAGCAAAAGTCCAGTTAAATCATTCGATCATTTAGAAAGTGGTGTGATGGTATTCATATTTTGCAACGAAGTTGTCAGTACTACATTTACAACTTTGAGGACATCAATGAGATTTCCATATCACAAGGAGTCACGCGCCGTTACAGCATTTGTCTGAGTGAAACGCTCCACGCTTTGACTAGGCATTCGTTCTCAAACTAAGATACAAGTCTAACCCACTCTGCACATTCTTCGGCCATGACGTAGCACTGCTAAGAGTGAGATCGTGGGCTTGATCAAAACTTTGGCCACCTTTATTTTGCGACAGGAAATAAAGAAATGTTCACCATCTCCTTTTCTTTCTCTCCTTCTTCCCTTCCATTCTTCCTTCCTTCCTTTTTTAGTTATTTATTTCTCTTGATGATCATGATAATCTTTCCCTCATTGTCTTCATGTTGAACACACGAAGCAAAAAAAGATATGGACCTCAACGGTAAATGCAAACAGGTGCGACCTTCATCGAAATACCCGCTGCTGAACGAAAAGAAAACTGCTGCAAAAGCGGAAGCGTCACTTTACCAGACCGGCAAGCGGGCGCCCTTCACTCTGCGCAAACTTACCTTCAAAAGCATAACACGGCAAGGCCTTTCGTCTCGCGTCGCTTCGTCGAGGGAGATGTTTTACAGCTTGCGCGAAAGATCAAGCGGGCTACCTGTTGCGCAGCGGGAAGAGAAACTGCGTAAGAGTTCGCTGTGGCGCCGAATAATTAATTGCACCTGACCCCTCTGACTCCACCCTCCTGGACGTTCGTACAAAACAGTTACGTTCAGCCTGCGCCATCGCAGCCCTTTTACCCGCTCCAGATGGCCTCGCAAAGTTATGGGAGAGAACGCACTGATCACATTACAGTTAATGCCCATCTCTCCGCACCGTCAGGCATGACTTGGATGAAAACGTGCTCGTGAGGAGAAGGTCCGTGTCGGTTACTGCTGAGCGAGAACCACAGCCCTCGTCAGTGCCCCGCAAGGCCTGATAGCGGAATTTTTCGCAAACTAGAGATTATCGTAGCTGATGTCTTCTCGGGCGAAATTTCTGCGAAAGGGCTTCTACTTCGTGAAATGCTCGCTGGCATTGTCTTACATGGCATAGTTGTAGAAAGTTATTTGGAGCAAAAAAAAATTCGCAGTGAGGTTACAGTTATATTTACCGCAGAAACCCCAGCTCACTTCAGTGGCTTTTAAGTACCGACCTTATGTCACTTTCCGACATTAGGAAAGACTTTAATGTGAATACTTGAAATATTTTGCTACCCTTTTTAGCCGGCCTTTTCAGTTTTATCTCAGATCATGCATATTGTTTTCATTATGCAAAATATGACCTCCTTTGGATACCTGCCGTAATAAAACAGCCGTGTACATTTATTGAGTAAATAAATATAAAATGTGCCCATTAATTATTAAATGTGCCCTGAAATATACATGTACCCATGAAATAATATAAAAATGTGTCCATGAATATTAGTAATTTCCTATTTTATCTCGAACTACTTTGTCATCTATGGCAGATGAACAGCAACTCTTAGCACATGCTGAAGCGTGATACAATATTCAGAATGCAATATACAATATAGTATACAATATACAATCTGGTATACAATATGCAATAAAAATGAGGCTTAAAATGTGGCACTGTTTCAATCAGAGCTTAATCTATTTTAAAAGTATGCATATACAGCGATACGCTCGATTTACTTTTTTGCCTTTGTGGAATGAAGGCAGCTAACAATATGTGAGGGCTTGTCTGCAAGCTCGTTAACGTGGCCATCAATAATATGACGCTGAACACCCTAATTCACACAAAGAAAAAAGCATCACTTTTTCGCACGGCAGTGTGTGAAGCATGGATTTTTGAAACTATAAACTCTAACTCCCTAAAACGAACCTCGCAGTGGGCGAGTAGGATGACCAACAGCTATGCAGTGGGATTAGTCATTTTGTCCCGTTTCATGGGGGGTTGTCAGGCATTATTTTGATAGGCGGAAATAGGCCCCCTACGAGAAAACATGGTAAAAAGAAAGCAAAACGTGCGCAAGCCATACATTGATGGAATCTCCGAGCAGAGAGGAGTGAGCCCGGGATCAGGCTAATCATGCGAGTGGTGTTATCCCTGGTTTGATCATGCCTTCGTTCCGAAGGCACCAACAAACAAATCAAAAAGCGTCTTTCACGCTTTCTTACCTCCCTTTTTAGGTGTCCTTTTCCGACATGAGATACCTGAGACCCACGTGTTGCGCGGTGAGTCACGGGGCAGCACTGCATCGTTGTCAGCCCCTATTCCCCTCTCCCTTCCATCCTCATTCACATTTCCTGTGAGCTTCATCAGAACACTACCCGAAGTCATGGTGTTTACCCTCTCGCATTTCTTTAGAGCCTGTTCCGACAAGCCAGTCCCCCTCCCCCCTCACGAATATATTGTCCCATGGATTCTATGCAACAGCCGCAATACCCGAAGTGCAAGGGTAGAACCAACCTCATCGACCTTCTTTTTTATTTATGGGCGAAGCTCTTTAGTCCGTGGGTCTTTCACTCTTCCGTAAGTATTATGTAGCCACCTCTAGTTTATTAGTTGCTCAATAGATGGCGGTATGTGTATAGATTCTTAAGAATAATATAACTAGATGGCATTAGTGGTTTTCTGAGCATGTCCACGGAGTTAATGATGATCAGTGGAGCGAAGCGTCCATTAGTCCATCCGCGTGTCCAACCATTTGTGCGTCCGTCTGTTCGTCCGTCCATCCATACGTCCATCCGTCTGTCTGTCCGTACATGCTTCCGTGCTTTTGTCCGTCCGTGCTCCCGCCCATCCATTCGTGCGTCCGTCCGTTCATGCGTCCATCAGTCCGTCCGTGTGACCATGCCTGCGTTCATGTGTTCATCCGCAGGACGGACAGAGGCACGGACGCCCGGACGGAAATACGGATGGACCGACGAACACATGGTCTTTAATTGTCCAGTGCCGCGTATGATCTCTGATTGTAACTTATACTTTTTCGAGATATTTTTTCCGAGAAAAAAAAGGCTACCAGCAAATAAATGCCAAGTAAATACTACCGCACAAAAAGTCACTTGGAGTTCACCATGGTGTTACGGCGCTCGCCTGCTAACCCGAAGCCAGAAAACTTGATTCCTGCCATAGCAATCAAATTTGAAGAAGGCAAAATAGTAGACTTCCAAGGATTTGGGCACATCTGTACGTGGTGCCATCTCTCGGCACAAGCAATAACGTCTTGCCATAACTGAGTGCGAAATAGGTAAAAAAAAGGCATATCTGACGAAAAAAAGCGACACCGGGTCAATGCACCAGAGTCCCACTAGAACAATTTTGCAGAATTGCAGTATCGCACTACAAAGAACGTGACTTCCCGGTACATTTGAACACAACCCTTTGGCAAGACATGGGGCCCCACCGTAAAAAAATAAACGCACTGATAATCCCCGTGGTTCAGAGTGAGCCACTGTAATTTTACCAGAAACGTCTCGCTTATATAGAACCGGGAGCCTCTTTCGGCAACAAGGTTCTTTTTTAACAGACGTCGGTTTTTTAGCCACATTGCCACAGTCCGCAGTTCACTGCTATCCCCGTTGAGGGAAGGCGCTATGTGCACACGTCTCCCCTCGTCGGAAGGCCCGTGCTATGAATGATGACAGCGTACGTTAAACAACCCCAGATTGTCGAAATTTAAGGAGTGTTTCAATAAGGCATGTCTCATGATCAAGCCGTAGTTCTGGTACTTGAAGTTTCCGATAATATCAATACTACAGTCATCGCAATATAAACGAGTCAAGTGGCAAGTTTTGATTTGTTCAGGAAGAAGCCCAAGCTACTGCACTTCTTACCAAAGCATGATACTCATGCTTGAACGACCTAACTGAAGATCTTCTGAAAGAAACAACGCTTATGCTCGAAGAATAAGAACTCATATGAAGTTGGTGACCCTCACACAAACTCTTGAAGGAATACTCAACTGAAGCGTGAAATTCTAGCGACAATACTGAAAATGAGACCTCAATGTACATTGAAAATGAGTCATCAGTTATCAACCTTTTCTGTAGTTGGTCGTAAATTCTCCGTTTTTATGAGGCTGCGCCAAGGCAGTCGGCTTACGCGTGTTGGAAGTCGTGAATTCATGAATCTCTCATTCGACAGCTGGCCGGCCGGCTGCACAAAGTCTTTCACGGCACGCATGCTATCACATAGCTAGACACTGTGCGTTTATGGCGTGATCCCCATTTATACATGAAAATAAATGACAGTTATCAGACTCCGAAGCCACGTGACGAAGACGAGCAGGAGGCAGCTAACTTGCCTTTGAGGCAGTCCGGGCCACCTACACGGCCTAACGTATAGCGACAGCACAGGCTAAAGTATTGTTACGGAGAGCGCTTTATATCACGCCCTTTGGGTTCGCCGTTGTGTTAATCAAAGTGACAAAGGCTAGTCAACTTTTTGGGAGCACGTTTGAGTCCCGTTCTCGTGTCCCTGTGCATTCAGCGCTAATTATTTGTCGACAGCATGTAACGGCATGCCCTTGTTTCAACCATGCTAAGCATTTTTTACTGGGCTAGTACTTTTCCCGGAACATTCAGGCATCGGCACTGCTTGGTAAGTTCTGAACATCACGTTCTTTTGCGTGGCTAATTTTTACTCCTATTAACAGCCACCGCTGTTCGTTATCTGCTAAAGTCCTGTATTCATCGAAAAACCAAGGCAAATCTTTAAGGAAAGCTTCACGCAGAGACCTTTCGACGACTTTCATTGCAATGTAACCATCAAGTACAACCAGTAACGGGGTAAAATACTTTAATAAGGAAGCAGAGTACTACGGCTTTTAATCGAATATTCGACAAAGCAAATTCACCAGAAGCGAGAAAAGTAAATCATAACATTTTCCCATTTCTATTCAAAGGCTACTACGATCGTATGCTCGAAATAAACAAGTGCCGTTCTAAATACGAATGACGAAAGTAACAAACATCGCTGCTCTTCTTTGGTAATTTGAGTGAAAGTTTTAATCCGCACGAGCGCCTCAAAGGTCCATTAATACCGCGACATTTATTTTCAGTTGCCAACGCCGGCATTAAAATTCACCGCTATAAGTAGGCGCAATGCATCTACTACGTCCTCGGGGGCCTCAAAAAATGTAGATGCATCGTTTGATTCAGTGCGTTCCATCAAGACGTTTGTATGCGCATTTCGTATACGCGTGCGACACCATGGCAGTTTCGTCGTAATGGGTACCCGTCCCGAACGACCCTGCATGTACGCTTTCACCAGAACAGAGGTGTGCTGGTGGAGGGCACGGAGGGAGAAGTGCAGCAGCAGAATCACTTCAACAGTCATTTCGCCTGATGGTGGCTGTTACAACTCAATGAAGACCTTGGTAACATGGCGCGGCATCGACGAAAGGACAGCGCTTAAGAGACGAGCGTGGGTCAGAAAAGAAAAGTAGGCATTGACAAAGACAGCGTTCATGAATGAAAAGATGACTAAAATGAAAAAGAAGGCATACGTTTCATTGAAAGAGAGACGATCTACTCACAAACAATGCTGCAAAACACGATGACCGCGAGAAGGCTACCGGTTAGTTCACACCTGCGTGATATAGAAAGAACAAACGCGGGAGGGTGATTGAGGTGAAGGAAAAACATACAATACTAAAAAAAGAAAGTATAGATGCATAGGTGAGCACACAGCACCAACCTAGTACCATTTTGAAAGCGTGACGTTTTTCACTTGTCACGTTCCCGAGTCGAAATAGAGTGCGCCTTTCGAGCCTTTGTTCGTTCCACTTTTGTTTATCTCGTGTCCCTCCCCTCGAACCCGCTTGCCTTCCTCACCAGCTTACACTTGATCGTTTTCCGTGAGAGCATGGCTTTTGCCCTTTGTGGTGCGGTCAAGTGCTTCACAATGCTGTGGAAAAAAAAAGAAATGGGTAAGAGGGAGTGTATGAGAGGAAGAGGTGAGGTGAGGGGTGAAAGAAGTACAGACATATCAAAGCAACATCAACATGGCAAGCCTGTTTCCACTACTAAGTTGCGGATTCAGAAAAAGAAGGATATTGGGAGAGGAAAAAAAGAGCCCCGCGTCAGTGCCGTCTATCGACCAGGAAGTAAGCAGCGGTAGCGGGCACACTTCCGTACCCTCCGCCTTTCCACTACTACCTCAAGTACCCTGAAGTACTCTCCCCTCAGTCTTCTCTCTCCCTTGCAAAACACAATTCCTCTCTCTCTCCCTCGTCCGTACTCGCCACCACCAGAGCTTCCGGAAACGCAATCATCAGTCGTTTACGTGACACAGCGCTTTTCCGCAGCGGCTTGTTCGAGCTCATCCCGGCTTCTCCACTGTTGCATGCTTCTTTGCGCTTTACTTAGCCAATACCTCACAGATTATTATTTTTAATTGTTTCGTCACGTTGCCCATCTAACACGGGCCGATCCTGTGTTTCGATTATTATTGTATCTTATACTCTTCCCCCTCTCCGCTCTCCGACACACGTACTTCATACTTGGTGTCGGTTTTAGAGTTTGTCGTCTGTAATACGGGCCGGAGCTGTTCTCCTGGGCTGCTTTCTCCTCCTCGCAGTGCTCACTCCGTCTCTCTTTTCCACCATTCAGCGGGCCTTTTTTTTTTTTGTTTGCCGCATGACCGAGTGGCTAATTTAGACGTTAATATCTAATGAGCCTTCGGTGACGATGGCACAATTAATTTTGCTTCTCTTGCTTTCTCCTTTCTTGACGTTTCAACGTGATATTTCAATTTTTGCCTTTTCTTCTCAGCACCAGCATTGGTTAGGAGCTCTCGTATTCCGCATTTCGTTTCACCGGACACCTTTGCTTAGTGACACTGGTGAAGGCTGCGCAATAACCTTGCTGATGCATAGCTAATGGCGCGCTGTCTCGTGGCAGACACTTCTCCCACTTATCATGATCTGTATTGTTCATGAAATTGAAAAGATATTCTACGCTATTTTTCTGCGATTAGCAAGTGTGAACAGATGGCTTTTTTATAATATTGGTGCTGCTAGAAATTAAGTACAACTTGCGTTAAAATATATCATTTTGAATGAGTAAAGTATAAATATTTATTCAGGCGTTTATTGTTTTGTGCGCGAAATGACAGTAATGTAGACTTCGTAAATAGTGAAGAGCGGTAATAGCGTCAGTGTTACGAACTGCCATTTCGTGACCCGGTGCCATGCTGATTAACAGATGCCGCACTTCCCCTCGGGCCAGCGGAGCACCGGAGCACAAAAAAGGCGTTCTTTTTAGAGTCGCCAAGAGCTGACAGGAGTGTTGATGTTCAAACTCTTGGCACTCACGTTTGACCTTTTGCACCTGTATCGGCAGCGGCCGCAGGGTTTGTTGAAAACTGCAGTGTACCGCAAACTAGACTGTACGACGTGTCGGCTGAGAGCCAAGCCAAAACTATCGCCACAATATCTACATGTGTGCGAGCCGGAGCGACCATCTCAGCAAGTTATCACTCTCGCTCAGTTAACCATTCTTCCCAGGGACGTAGTCAATATATATTTAGGGCGGAGTTTGTTTTTATTTACAATAACACGCGCATGATTTGACCCCTGTTGATGGTCTCCTCGTACTCCCTAAGAGAACGAGGGGACACGAAGAGGGTTTAAGCACAGAATATCATCCTGCTGATCAGTCAATAGTTGCTTGCGCGAAATGCAGTAGAAGTAGGTCAACGAGCATCTCTTTTAGAAGTATTTAGTGTGGCTTTCTACAGGCAGGCCACTTGAACTTGGGCGTTTGTCTAGTTGAGACGCGTAGATAATGTCGGTGACATAGGCATCGAAACTTTAACTCAGGTTGGCTCAACATGCCTGACATTGCCTTCAAGCACTACCTTCCGCAAACATCTGTGTTGCGACGCAACCGGCATCACAGTCATGTCAGAGCTCCTAGGTAGTCTTGTATCCGGTAATCGTATAGACTGAACGCTACCGGTCTTCTCACGTATGTCTCTATGCGTTTACGCCTCTGAACTTTCGCCTCTTTAGCTAAGTTTGTTCAACTATTTCATTGTTTTGTTCATGTCCCGTATTTTTATTACATTGAACTTGTAGACTGATTTATTGTTTTGTGTGTGCGCTCGCTAATTTGTTTTACGCATGCCTGAAAGATACCTTCTGCCGCATGCCACTAGATTAAAGCTTTAGCTTTGTTTTCCCACATACGTCCCTGATCTCATCGTATCTGCTTGCGTACGAAACAACCTACACTTGTTATCAATCCCACTTGCGACTTCGCGCCGGCGACGCTAGAGTGGCAGCTTGTAACAGGCCGTAACTTGTATGTACGACGCCATACGCGTACGTTTGCCGGCTACCGTAAAAGCTGCCTTTTAAAGACGATAGTCTTTCTTAAGATACTTAAACGCAGAACTTTTTTGCCTGCCTGCCTGCCTGCCTGCCTGCCTGCCTGCCTGCCTGCCTGCCTGCCTGCCTGCCTGCTTGTCTGTCTGTCTGTCTGCCTGCCTGTCTGCCTGCCTGCCTGTCAGCCTGCCTGCCTGCCTGTCTGTCTGTCTGTCTGTCAGCCTGCCTGCCTGCCTGCCTGCCTGCCTGCCCGCCTGCCTGCCTGCCTGCCTGCCTGCCTGCCTGCCTGCCTGTCTGTCTGTCTGTCTGTCTGTCTGTCTGTCTGTCTGTCTGTCTGTCTGTCTGTCTGTCTTCCTGCCTGCCTGCCTGCCTGCCTGCCCGCCTGCCTGCCTGCCTGCCTGCCTGCCTGCCTGTCTGTCAGCCTGCCTGTCTGCCTGCCTGCCTGTCTGTCTGTCTGTCTGTCAGCCTGCCTGCCTGCCTGCCTGCCTGCCTGCCTGCCTGCCTGTCTGTCTGTCTGTCTGTCTGTCTGTCCGTCTGTCTGTCACGTAATTCAGCCACTCAGAGAAAGTTTAGGCACAAGCACTTGCTCAACGCCTAGCCATGTTAAACTGGTAGCTGTGTTCATACTTGGAACATTGTCAATGAAAAAGGAAATATAACGCATATCTGAGGTGCAACGTCAATGGATAAAATTAGGTAGTGCACTCATTCACCAGAAAATACGTAAGCACTTTATTTAAAGACCCTTTTGTTTGTTACGCTGCGCTGAAAATGTCACCCTATGCGCGAAAAAGCGGGCGTTTCTAACGCCGCGCTGTGCTGCCACCTGGCCGTGGCCCAGGCTTCTACACAAGCTCATGCTTCTCAACACCACTGCCAGATGTCGTCCTTATGTCACACAGCACCTGTTCTAGATCATTGATGCCAGCCAGATGCGGCTGACTCTGCATAGAGGAAGTAATGTCAGAGACAAGGCAAAAAAAAATTGGCTGCTTGGCCGGCAGAAAGCTATCGTCTTTTGACGACATTTGCAGCGTAGTACGGAGGCACGCGGCCAATATTTTCGCAGCAAGACACTTTGAAGAAATATTTCCACTTCTGCACGTTCATTCAAATCAGCGTTATCATATATAAACTCATAACATTATTGTTTGGCAAATCTAAGTTGGTTACCGTTCACCGGATGAGATATAGACTCATAAAGTTATTGCTTGGCAAATCAAAGTTGGTTACCATTCACTGGATAAGATTTAGCAACTATATGAGAGGCACTCTTTTTGAACGCATCAATGGCTCACACAGAAGAAATATAAGAAATATATCAATGCGGACGCCATCTGTCACAAAAGTTACAGCAGTGACTAAGACGTGACATCTGGCTTGGCAGGATCGGCAAGATGGCAGTAAAGTACAACGTGCTGATTGGTATTGTCCATAAGGTTTCCTGATATTAACTAGAGGGGTCTCTCGTGCTAGGATCCTTCAGAGTTCGTGGCAATAATGGGTAGTATATGGATTTGCCTAGTGTTCATGCTTGTGGGATTTGAACGCACTTGTGGCTTTGTTTATTGCAGTATTTTGGTTTTGTTTCGAATAAAAAAAACAGACCATTTAGAACTTCGTGACTTGAGTTGAATTGGTGAGCCTAAACGTTTAAGGTGGTGAAGCGTAACTGCTGAAAGTTTGCCGATTTTGTTTTGTGACAAAGAAGCCCCAGGTTATGCGAGGCCAACCGGAGCCGAAAACATGAAAATTGGGAAAATCCACGTACTACCCATCATTCCCATTCTCACTCATGTGTCGTGCGTTGCAGCTCCCATGCACACTTTAGTGCCACTGTTCTCTTTCGCCTATTTTTAAGAAACTATATGGTACTGCCCACCTCCGTGTACCAAACACTGGCGCAACGTGGTGGATGAATACCGCAATGACGTGACAGCACGTTACCCTAGGACTCGCACTTCTAGTGCTTGCCACATTCCAATAACTTGCCGATTAGGCTTTACATTATAAAAGAAAGAAACAGCATGACACCCATTGCAACTAGTTGTATAAACAGCCGAGCTTCCATGCGGTCCGTAAGCGAAAATCAAAATGCACGTGGTACACTTGACCTCCTTTTCATATCGTCAGCTGTAAACAAAGGGAACACGCTTAGTGAAACAGAAAATCAATGGATGAGAGCAGTCACCAATTATCTGCACTTCTACAAGTAAAACGGCTCTAGGATCATGAAACACGCAAGCCCCGGTACTCGATGCATGCCTGCATGAACTGGTTACTCTCGCGAGCAGCTATGAAGCCCGAAATCAAACTCCGTCGAGCATGGCTCTCAAACACTGTCATTCTGAATGATCGTGGCGCTGCCGCTATGCTTAGGACTTGTTTTGTGAAACCACGTGGTGATGCAGTAGTTTGTAAGTACATGGACGTTATCAAAATTTTACACTGAGACCTGTGTAAACCTGGCGAACAGGTCAGTTTAACGACTATTTGGTGTTAGTTTCGTGAACAACGTTAGCTTGGTAACTCTCTTCAATGCTCAGAATCACTCACAACCCGCATGTTTATTTATTTTTAATCTGAAGCATTGCTACGAGGTTTCAAGGTTACGCTCGTACAAGATACTAGTCAAACTTAGACAGAACCAACAGAAATTACAAACAATTAAGAGAAAAAAATAATGTGATATGATCTGTTGTTGTTAAAACTGTAGTTAAAACAGCCCTCTCCCCACCACACCCCCCCAAAAAAAAAATGAAGATCACATTAGGTATGCAGATAAAAAAGACATAAATTCACATTTTAGTGGTAATCTTTAGTGGTAATCTTTTTAGTGGTAATCACATTTTAGTGGTAAAAAAAGAGCGATGCATTGTCATCTTGACATTCATTATTAAGTAATTTACTCAAAAGAAAATGCCAGGGTGTCGTGCACCTTTAGTAAAGTGTGTGTTAAAAAAAGCTGTTCGTTTCTGAAGAGATTAAACATACTGTTTTGTTTTATGTGATGTTCGCGACATCAGAAACAAAAGTAGCACCTGATGGAAACCTACAAAACAGCACCCAGACAGTTCTAGCCTGTTTATCATCATGCACTGCTTTTTCTGTTGAAAAAAAAAGTGTCTTGCTCGCTACCACGCCCTTATTTTACCTGATTCGCAACTTTAGCCGTCTCTGTCTCCGGCTCAAAGAATGTACTTTGGAATAAGATGGGTAACACAAGTCGCAAAGACGGGCGCAAAATAGACCCTCTCATTGCACCGCAGGGCGCGGGTTCAAATCCCGGCTGCGGCGGCTGCATTTCCGATGGAGGCGGAAATGTTGTAGGCCCGTGTGCTCAGATTTGGGTGCACGTTAAAGAACCCCAGGTGGTCTAAATTTCCGGAGCCCTCCACTACGGCGTCTCTCATAATCATATAGTGGATTTGGGACGTTAAACCCCACATATCAATCAATCAATCAATTGCACATGTGAGATCAATCTCCACTAGCTCTTCAACCTTCCTTGAATTATTTACAAGTACCCACTTTTGCTTTTAGAAGCTTGTCTGCCTTCTTACGACATTGTCCAGGACAATGTCGTAACTCCTATTTGCCACATTAGTTGTGAGTCTTTGTAATTCCCCCTTCTTGGTTTTTTTTTCTTCTTTGTTCAAGAGCGCATTAGCAAAAGTAGGCCCGAGCCTATCACGCCTTCAGCTGCACCTTGAATGTTGCGATTACTCCCGCGGGCATGAAGGAGGCCCAGTATGGTCCTCGAGACACTCGGCGGAAAGGGGTACGCGCACTGATGCAGACGTGAGTTAAGGCAGGACAAGGCTTCTTGCGGGACTCAGACGAGGCTCTCTTGTCGTAACACCAGCAAAAAACCTTGTCTATTCAAGGCAAGTCAGCAAATATGTCTTCGATGAAACACTGGTATTAACCTAGCGTGTGGGTGTAGGGCGGCGTTGAGGTATACTATTTTATACACTTCGACGCATTGCTGCTTTTTCGCTAGGCGCGCCCAAGAGAGACCACTTCAGGTGTTGTCGCCAAGGTGAATTCGACACAGAAGTAACCAGGAGAATCACGAAAGCACGGTTTTGCAGATCTTTGCAAAGTTTGGCAAGACGCACTGATAACCGAGTGAGGTTGTGTGTAGCGTTACAGAATCCAACTGTTGTAGGTTCTCCACTAACTGTGGTTTATGGAAGCCACATTAATCGAATATTAACACAAAAGCTGCACTGAAACGCTCCATAAAATGTACGTACAGCATATTCAGGCCAAAAACAGTTTTGTCGTTGCCATTTTTTTTTTACAAACCACCGACGCAGGTAACCAACGTGCTACGAAAAAACATTCATTCAAGATAGCACAAAAAAATTGCAGAAATGTTTTCTAAAGTATACTTTCAGAACTTGAGAGACTTTGTTATGTTTGCTAGCAGTTTGGTATATGTGAAATTTAGGCTATACTTAGCCCTGCAAGAAAATTTGCGCTCGTACTTTGGCAAGATTACTATTTATCATTTTGACCCAACAAATTCATTTCCACCCCAGTTAATTCTTTATGAAAAGCTTCGCATTATGAATTCTTCCTGTTATTGATAGATCATTGATCGCTGTCATCATGTTATCCCAACTGCGGGAAGCCCATGAATCCAAGTTATCATGTTCCTATCATTATTTCCATCCACGAAGTGTTCATGTTCCACAGTGTTGTTTAGTAAACGGGTACGTCATATGTCTTGTGAACCGTAATGCAGCAAGGAACAATCAACGTAAAATTGTTAGAACCGTGTTAACAGGAGAGCTACAAGTGTCAAATATTTCTTGTTTAGTTTGCGGATCCTGTGTTGGTCACCTACGTTACCCAAGTGCTTAAGTGAAAGAAGTTTGGTTGAGGATGCCTCTGTGGCAGACTAACGTCCTTTCTAATGATATGTGGGATTCAACGTAACAAAACCACCATATGATTATGAAAGACACCGTAGTGGAGGGCTCCGGAAATTTAAACCACCTGGGTTTCTTTAACGATCACACAAAATTTGAGCACACGGGCCTAGTTTATTTTCGCCTCCATCGAAAATGCATGTGCGGCAGACAGGATTCGGTCGCGCGACATGTGGGTCAGCAGCCCAGTATTTCAGCCACTAGACCACCGCGGCGGGATAACGGCAGTTTTAAGTGGTACACCACAACCCAGTTCGGTATGACATTCTGCATATGTATTGCATTTACAGCAGTGATGAACACAAAACGTCATCTCGTCGAATTTCAGATCGATACACGTGGCACGTGCGATACCGAAATAGGTCGCATATAGCAACACATCTTGAACTGGGAAGACTCGGCTTCATTTTCTCAAGCAGCTCGATATAAATGAAGTATGCATCAGCTCCTAAGTGCCAGAATGGGGCCCATCTTGCTTCGTTTAATCTGTATTTTTCTTGCATTGCAGTCGAATGGGTCACTCATTATTCTTTCTTTCCATTTTGTTCTTCCAGCAAGTCAAGTTACCACATCCATCTGTCAGTAGACCACAGAACAGAATAATCTTATTATGCGTGCCTTGTTAGGCGTGCCTAAATGGTGAGCTTGTTGCAAACTACTATTGTAAAGGAGTACGCAAAAAAATTGAGGCACCCTTAAGCTTCGCTTTTAGGAATTGACCGCGATAGTGATTTTCTGTTCCTACTCCCTAGTGCGCAGAGAGTTGCCTTGTGTCAGTGAAGCTTTCGCATACGGCTGCATTCTGTGCGATCGGTAGCACGATTCAAGTCACGGGAAATTGCGCGCGTGAAATCTTTCTCAGCTTGCTATGCACCAACCACGTGGCCTTAAGAAAAAAGGAGCTGTAACGTGTGTGCCTCTTGAAGTGAGTGGCCCACTTTAAACCATGAAATAAAGATAATCGCATGTTCTGGCACCCAATCTCAATGAACGCTAGTACCATGTGTTATTACTTCAATATTACATACTGCATTGCAGAGCTTGCATACAGGACGCATGTGTTTGTAAGGCATGCAAGTTACTTTCACTGAATTTCCAAGCCGACGAAGCTATTTTTGTTGTATTTTTAAGTCGACGCATGGCTCTGTTGTAGAGCACTTTCTTACTGCGCGAACCACCCGGGACGAATATTCATTCAGTCCTGAATTTTTCGTTATTTTTTTTGCATCTTTCTCGATTTTTTGGTCACGCACAAGATGATTATTTTTCACACACTGCCATTGACGCCGACACCAATTCCGACACCAACATTAGAATTTTCACGATAGGAGTTCTTTAACGTTATCCCGTTCATATAACGGGAGTAGATAACATCCTGTGCATTCTAGAGACGCAGTGTCACCTTGTGTTCATTGCTTCGTTATTTTGAGAGAGAAAAGAGGTTGATATGAAACCTTCCTGCAATTTCTTATGTGCAGTACGCTCCAATATATACGAGCAGAATAGATACTAAAAGACAGAGTCAGAAAGAAAAGTTGAGGAAAGACTGGGAGCTAGGTTATTCAGAAGAGACTTCCACGTGGCTGCCATGTACATAGGAAATAAGAAAGGGAGGGAAGAAAGAATGAAACAACAGCGGAGTCAAAGACGATACTTCAGCGTACTTAAACTCTATAGCAATGTCTAATTAACGGAAAAAGTAACTGTCTATTCACTGTAATTATTTGTCATGTAGTCCTAATTCACTTAAAAACCACACCGATGCTTTCTTTCTCATTCTTTTTCTCACTTTCAAGGAAAGAAGGAGAGAGAAAGGCAAGAAAAAAATGTAGACCAGTTCGCAGCAGTTTGATATCCTTCAAGGAGGGATTGAAAGAAAAGCCCGAGTAGCATAAGAAGAAAAAGGACGTCACTCGGGGAGAAAACTGATATGTGATAACGCTCTAGGATAATTATCAACCACAAAAGCAGACAAAGCGTATTGCGTTATTTCGGCTCACACACTGTTCCAAACGCCAAATAGAGATTGTTGCATAAGCGCCAAAAATTTGCATCGTGCCATTGATGCATACCGATGATAACCCAAATTTGGTAAGTTAGTAATATTCAGCGGAAAGAAGAAAATCTCCCATAATTCAATTTGCTCAGAATGTAGCTTCTATAATGCACGACAACACGCCGCCTTTGATTAGTGCATGACACCAAAAGAGGTGTGAGCATGTGAATAAGCAAACTCTCTTTGTGAATAATGCAGCTGGTGTTATTGATACTGCTAAAATTACTCAGGCGGCCTTTCTATAAGCGAGAAAATACACGTTGAAGAACATTTGCGCATCCAGCTTCCAGCGATAGGAGATGTAAAGAGAGGGATAGAATGCCAACGCCGAGATAGCAACCTGAGAGAAAGGTTCACAGTGAAATGCTTATTGAACGCGAAAAGTAATCATTGCTATGTAAAATGTAGCCGCCGATTAACTGTATCGTTATACTTAAACTTTAACGTGCTAATAATTTTTTAAGCTTGAAAATAACAAGTTTTGCCGGACAAAAAAAAAGAACGTTGTCTTAGAAGTTTTATTTAGAAGGCCAAACATGCAATTAATGACCTTAGTCTTAGTGTGATTACAAAAAAGCATCGACATCAGTTTCGCATACGTTTTTAACTGCATCGCTCGTGGTTCAAGGTTTTCTAACCTTTCCTTCCGTGCAAAATATGGGCAGTTCTGCGATAAAGCCTCCGTTCTGGCAAAATTATCAATCATACAACTTATATACAAAGGACTGAAAAACCCACGTAGAAATAAAACGTGGAAACTTTTTCGGCAATCGTTCTTTTTTGTGTGTAACCAGTGTAGGTCAGTAAGAAAACCTCGTCAATATATGGTCTATTACTTTACATCGATCATATCTTCTTCCTTTATTTCTTCAACGTCTCTGCGTTTATAAGCGCTGACAGTTGATTCATCATGTTAAAGAGAACATGGAAATTTTATTGATGACCCCTTCCTTTCGAGAGATTCTTGCCTTCATAGGCGCTGTCATCCACAGATGAGGGGGCTTCGTTTGCGAACGAAATCAATATTCATGCACGCGATTTCGTAACGAGGATGGAGACTTGACCGATGAAGAATAATGAAACCCTGTGGAATGCCTGGACAAAATATTTGATGCGGCTGAGAAGTAGCGTGCCTTCAACGGAGTCGTCGCAATGAAAATGAAATTATTAATGGCGCGCTCCTGTCTTGCTAAGTCGAGATTTTTTATCCCTGGCTCGGGGCTTACTTCGCTTCTAGGTACAACGTTAAAGAGTAACGACCGAGACGAGTATTGGCAAACACTGCGGCACTTTTTTTTTTCCCAGCGACGCTCGAGGTTGAAAAAAAGAACTGCGTAAGGGGTTCCAGGCATATTAACAAAGTAGTATTCAATACATATAAAAAATAAATTTTAAGCACCTCTGTGCTATACAATTCTTGAACTTTTTGATGTGCGCACTTTTTGTGCCCACGCGTATTAAGGAACCGCTCACTGCCAACAGTAAAGCAAACAATAAGTTACCGTCTCTTTCAGTAGTGGTACCGTAACATAAGTTATGATGAATCGCAGCAATTCAAGCTTGCGCTATTGATTGCTTCTTGCTCATGAGTTCTGTTACCCAACGTCAAGACCTAGGGGTTATGGCACTTGAATGCTGATTCGAAGGTCACGAAATCGAATTACGGCTGCGGTGGCCGCGTTTCAATTTTTTTATTCATATGAAATATAAGGAGATGTTAGAGGACAAGCAAGGTGTCCGCTTCTACTTAGCCCTTGATGGAAAGTTGAACACACATCTTAAAGACAAAATTAAGCCCAGTACATTAAGAAGAGAACACCCGAGCAAAACTACACTCATACGCGCATGTCGAACAACACCAACACCAATAAAAGGAAATGTTCGAAAGTCAATGAATAATGTCGCTAATAATATTTCTAGTTAACAGTCATTCCAACCAGAACAAAATAGCAGTGCACATGGCTGGTCCTCATGGAGATGTATTCGCCCATGTGTACATAACAGTCGACACGTTATGCAATTCGGCACACACATATGACGGGTTTCATATAACATTGCGCATATGAAGTACGACATGTGTTACACAATTGAAAGTTTGTTATTTCTTAGTACTTGTCAGCGATTACGCTGTCTCCTAAAAAACGTTTTCACACCCATTTAAAGCGTACGTTCGTAAAGCACCAGTTGACCACTGGCCTAGAAGTTTCTTCACACGGAATGGCTTGTGGTCTAATGGCAACAGTTCCCATTTAGGACGGCGTCTTGGCGTGTCATTACGTCAGCAGTCTATGAGAAGGTGACATACGTTTTCAGCTACAAATCCATATTTGCATTCGGGAATTCTCGCTCGGCTAAATTTGTGTAAAAATGTTTTGCGTTTGCATTGCTTAGCTTTAACCGGTGAATACGTGTTCCAATACTTTTATATAATGCTAAAGTAATCTTGAATTCAATGAAAAGGACTTATGATATAAATCACGGCTTTTTTTTACTTTGGTAAAATCAAGTATTTTCGCTCATTCAGAAAGTTGTAGCCTTTATAAAACTATGCAATTCGTTTTTCAAGCTTGGAAAAGAAACATTAACGATGTGCTTGTCGTCACGCTTCATCGGCAGGTGTGTTACCAAAAAATGCTGCAATGGCCAGGTATCTACTGAAATTCGATCTCATGTTGTGTCTGGCTTGCTTTGGTGAGCTTTTCAAGTGTTTCGTATGACATGCTATTACTAACTCCTTTGTTGTTTGCACTGCACAGTTTTTTTTAATGCGGCCTGTGAATTGCTGAAATTACTCATTTTCTCTTCTCTGCTGCTGAGTTTATGAACTTGATAGCATTCAAAATGGGGAAGAGCTCAGCTGTTGCAGATGACGTCGTGCAACATAATTACAGGCGTAATGATAGAAGCCTGTACGCTTTGATTTAGGGGCTTGTTGACTAACCCATGACAGTAGCAATGATTTTTTTGAGCGTTGAGCTAGCTATAACGTCTTTTGTGTCATAACCTCCAACAATTATTATTCATAGTTATGATGTTTGCGAATAACAACAATATGAAAGAAGGTTAATGAAGAAACTTGCGAATTTTTATAAGAATTCCCATAATATGCGACATCCAATGCTCAAGTTCGAAGCTATCAGGCAAGCCACACGCATATATATTGTTTCTTTCGAAGACTGCGTACACCTGAAGACATGTTACGCAGATTGTCCACACGCAGAAATTGCCATTCAAACAGTATTAAGCACGCCTTACACGAGAGCCAGTAGAACAGAGTTGAAAAGCGTTAGGTTTAAGATGCAACTTTTAAAAGCGCTATGGTATCTATCATATTCAAACGCAGCCTGTAATATTTACCCTGAAAAATAGCACAATCTAAAGGGCCATTATTCACACGATGCACGTGGATAACGTCATATCATGTGCGAAGCTATCTTTTTTTTATTAGCTTTATGGTACTGCTGGATGAACTGCAATCTTGCTTTCTGTGCTTATGTTTGTGCATTTTTTCTGTTAGTTTGCACGTGCCTTTGTGTGTATCGACGTCAATGACGTTCTTGAATCGCGTTTTTTCCTTAATATGCTACCTCCTAAATTATTATAATGCTTAGGAATCGACACTAACACCCTAACCATTATAGGAGCATAATCCTTTGGCCATCAATCAGTGGTTGTGCGGGGGCTCCAGCGCCAGCAACGTCCCCGCTTCGCATATATCTTGAAGCTCGTGACAGATTTTCGAATCACGTGGATCAGTTTCGCGCAACTTCATCCCGGTGGTGTCGAAAACAAGGAAGGGATGAAAGAGGAGTCCCACCGCTATCCTGCCCTGCTTAAGATTACCCGCAAGAAATGACAAAAAACTCAGAAAGCCGAGCCATTCTTTAGGCAGCACCGAAAAACAGCAGCGGGTCAGCAACCAGCAGCGTCTGCAAACATCGATCGCTACGGACATGCCACCAGGCCCTGCCAACAGTAATGCCTCAACCCCGCCTTTATCACATTTTTTTTGCTCTCCCTCAGGTGCTCTCCCTCGCCTTCCTTGCGTACCCGATACCAAGTTTTACTCGGTGCTCTTCTGGACGTGAAAGAAAGACCGGAAAGCAAAAGAAACCGGAAGGAGGGAGCTCAACCTCAGAGTCTAGACCACGAGATTTTTCTTGCGAAAGTACGTTCCCCTCCTGTGACTCATGGCTTCCCGTCATGCTTGTCTTGATACGCTTTAGGCGGGCCAAGCATGCCAGTATGGTCGTCTGTACCCTACATTGTCGCTTCAACCCCGAAGAGCGAGCATATTTGCTGGGGTCGATGAATTTTTAAAAGTACTTCCGGTGGCGCTGTATCGCATGCACTCGTACTTTTTGTCGCTTTTGAACAGTTCGCTGTGACTCGACGTGGCAGCTCCGTATGTCCATTGCTGGAAAATTTCTTCCTCGTCGCATGCCCCAATCTTTCGTGATTTCTTTTTCTTGTTCCCGCATGCAAGATGTGGAGATTTCAAATAACCTTTGCTCTCCCGAATTTGTCGCACAGAATTTTCAAGTGCAGCGTTTGTGATAAATGTGTAGGGGCAACAGCAGCGCACTATGCCCATGGAGGGCTGGCTGCACCGTGCGTCAGTCAGTCGATCTATCTGTCTGTCCTCTACATTAGTCGGCGACAATAGAGTGGACACTATGGACCTTGGGGCGTGGCTTCACTCCATAATCTACGTGCATTTTGTGGATCTGTAGCCATTTTGTTTTTTTTCTTAATTCTGGAGGTGTGTGTTCAAAAAATATTCGAACAAATATGTTTCGAACTATTCAAATTTATTCGCACCAGAGCTTCCCTATACGAAACACTTGAACTTTCCAAAGACAAATGAAGTCAAAGTCTGGTTTACAATGGCCCTTTCAGATGTTTAATATTCCTAAGCTCGTCACATTTTTGCATTGCATATTTGTAGTGCGGCAAAGCACTACAAAAAGGCCGTAACAGATCCGCTAAGGTCGTAACAGATCGTCACGGCCGCGCACTCAATGTCGACCTGCACAGACCTGCAAATAAGCTCTATTTGCCGCCTCCGTGCCTCAAACCTTGCTTACTACCCAATATCGACAACTGGTTCCCTGGACCTTGCCACCGATCATTAGTGAATTTTACACGAAGTAAAGCTACGTGTCCATTTCCGACACCACCTATCGCTATGCCTAAGTACAGGTTTCCAAAATATAAAGAAAATGCAGTCCCGATGCGCGTTCATCATATCCTAATTTTCTGAAGGTTTTATTAGTTGTGAAAAAGGCCCAGTATGCCTGAACAGAACGCTACAATAACACTGCAAAACTTGGCGCATTCAGAGACAGCAGCTTGAGCTATTTAGCTCGGTTAAGCATAGTTTAACCGTATATTTTAAGCCTTATATAAACAGGTCTGTGCTGCGTTTCATTTCCACCTCCTTCTCCACTCGTGAGGAAGAAAAAATGTGACACTCCTCTCTCGCGTTATCGCAGGTCAGACATACACGCCTCAAGTTGCCCTCACTAAGCGCTAACCATGTAGTACGCAAGCAAAGACGACAAAGGGCGGTTCGCGGAGCATAGAAAGAAGACGAGCCTACGGGCGGCGCTGCGCCCGTCCTGAACAAGCAACGTAGACGTGGCAGCTGACCCTCGCCTGTAGACGCCACAGAGCGGGAGCGAGCTATGCAAAAATAAAAATGCCGGCAACAGGTAGCTTCAGTGATATTCGAGGCGAGACTCGAAGCTAAGACGCTTACCGCAAGCAATCGACTGTGACGCTCACTTGGGAAACGCGCCACGTGTTCGTTAAAAATGGACGAAGGGGAACGGTATCAAGGTATTCGTTTTTACGGCGTAGCGCGCGGGTGCGTCGACCTAGTTCCTCGCGCACGCTAAAACGGTTTGCTAAAGTACAACTACAAACAGTGGTTGAGTCGTGCTCGTAAGATGAGAAAATGATGGCGCATGCGCAAAACGCATCGCTTGTCTCGTTCTGGGTGGTTTGATGAGACTCTCTAAAGACGAGTGTACGGCGATGCGCCCCCAGCTGCAGTATGGCACAGTAGGGGTTCTCTAGCTATGCATCCTCGGTTAAGGTCCACTTCAAATTTTTTCATGGTGTGAGCAACGAGTCCACTCTTGTTCTTCTTCAAAGCACTTCCCGTAGAGCACTTTTCAATATTAAAAAAAAAGGTCTTGTAAAAAAAGAAGGGGTGGTGGTGAACTTTACACTAGGCGTGCAATGCTTAAGACACAGCGACGCTGGTTGAACTTAGGAGCTTAACATGACCTTCTTGGCTGAAGCGACCTCCTTTCTAGGTATATAAAAAGTAGAGTCGAAACACAACCTGTCACAGACCGTGCAAGATTTACCAAACGTCAGTGCCCGAGTTAACGTGCAAAGCTAGCTGTGGCGCCTTGTTCTTGTCCACCTTCTCTTGTGGCTCACACCTGCTGTGGGGTGTTGGCCCTCAGTTAAAGGGTGGGCTTTTCCTCGTCCTTGTTCAGATATCGCAGCGGGAAATATGGCGCCGTGGCTGCGTGGACTGTCTCCGTTGGTCGGTGCGGCTGATTAACGACGGCACGGAGGGGTTTTTTTTTAGGGGGGGGGGGTGCACCTGACATTTTAGTTTGACTTTAAGAACGTCGCCCTTAATACAAACCTGCTACTAAACAATGGCTGAGGTGCGAGTCAAGTATTGTGGTAGATGTACACGATATAGGATCGCAAATGTAATTACAACGAGAGCCAGATAAGTGCCAAGGTATTTCACAAAACCTAACGGAGTGAGTTCCTCGAAAGAGCAGACAGCTTTATGCTGTGCACCTGGGATTGTTATGCCACCTGGGGGAGCAGATTTCAACCAAGCGTTTCTTTCTATGCGGCCTCTGAGATTCGCTTCGGCAGCGTGACGAAACCCAATGTTAAACTGAGGAATGCAACAAAAAACACGAACGCATATGTGCGAGTTTCACCATCAGACACCTAAGTCGCAAATTAGAATCACGTCTAATTTTTTTTTGTTTTGTGTGAATTTTTGTTCGGCTCCTTGTCTTTCAGCCATTGCGCCATCAACTCCGAGTACGAAGTTTACAACACTTGTTGCGCTGGGCGCAACATTTATTAGCTACGTGTTCTCAATCTACCCCATACAGAGTATACATTAACAAAATTTGTGAGTGAATATCCTCAGCCTGGTGCTACTTAAGAGGTCTTACTCATCAAATCCGCGATGGAAGGTTCATGACGTAGTAAGGGGCTGCGGACAAATTTTGGCCTACTAACGTTCTTTAACACGCAGTAAAGTTATAGGCACACAGGTGTTCTTCGATTTCACATCCATGCAAATGCAGCTGCCACGGCTCTTAGTCGAACCCCCGCGCTCAGCTTAGGAGTATAATGCCTTAGCTGCTGAGTTACCCCAGTGTGTACTTGTAGCTGTTTCTGTATCGCAGGAGAAGAAAAGGTTCAAAGATGTCCCAGACAACCATGCTGGGCTGTAGAGTGTGGTGAAAATGACTTTATTTAAGAAAAAATATACTCCGATCTGTAAGTTTCCTAAGCAACAGAGCAGAAAGTATGGCTGCTCGAAGCTCAACAAATTTTGTCTAGTGCAATAGCGCTTAGCTTTTTTCGCGTGTCCCGTGGCTTTGCTGCATTTTCTCCGAGTAATGTGAACGGGCTGGCTGATATAACGACCCTTCTGCAGGTATTTCACTGTTTGTTGATACTTCCAGGTCGGAAATGTTTGAAAAGTCTAGAAACTGTTTAGCAGTTCCTTGCTTAGCTTTAACGAGTGAAGCAAACATGTGGAATAACCAGATTTGTTTCCTAATTACTCATGCGGGATGACATCGCATAAACGCGATCACCGGAATCTCGTACACCATATCTGTTGAACTATGTAACAACTGATTTTATTATAAGCATATCGCCTATGCTGAGAAAAGCTTTCACCGATTCTCCCTGTTTCCCTGATCATCTCTTGAGCACGTGAGATGTGACACGTCCCCAGGCTTGTTTCTGTGCTTTCTTGCATCTACCTCCTAACCTCCACGCGGCAATCTCACTAAGTGACAGTATACATTTGACGTAATTACAACCCTCTCACTATTCTTCTTGCATGTTTGCACCCCCACTGACCTTCTCTTCGTGCGCATTCGTGAGGCAGATTCGCTTTTCTCGATGCCGTCCCCCATTCACCTGGTTTGCGTTTATAAACACCTCCTCTCCTACGTTGTGGTAGGCAGGAATCATAAATTGTTGTGGGTAATTTTTTAACGTTAGTTTTCTTTACTACCTAAAGATCCCGCGTAAGGAACGAGAAATAGTAAAAGTCAGATAAGAAAGAGCGTTACTGTAAACAGAAAATCAGAGGAACGTTATGGCGAAAATGAAGAGGAGGTGGAAGAGGAGAGAATACGAACAAACAGCGCGACAAAAAAAATTCCGCTGGCTCTCAAAGAAGAAATCCCCATGCGGAAAGCCAACGCTGTTTTCGGTTTGTTGTTATAACAAGAAAAAGTGCAATGTGGTTTGCCACATTTGGGGACCCCACTTGGGTAAACACAATTAGGAGACCGGCGTGTAATGGCACCACTGCGGAAAACACACGCGTCGCACAGATGTATAAGACGAGGCTGTGCCCGGGGCTCGCTTCTTTCCGCTGTTTCCGTTCGTAAAAGTAGAAAATCATGTTTCGCGACTGGGATAGGCGATGGCCACCCATGAGGCGCCGATAATTATCGGCTCTGTTTCCATTTCGTCACCGCTCCCTTTTATTCCGTTCTGGGTAATTCCGCAATTCAGGAACAGACTAGGCGCGCTGACTCGTAAGAAACAAAACAAGCAGGTTGGCGCACGTGCTCTGCGCATTAGTGAGATAGAAGGGCTCAATGAAAAATAAAAGTAAACGACATGGCCTATCTTTGGTGGACTGATGGGAACACAAAGCAAACAAAAAGGAAGGCGCCTTACTCTGCTGGTGCACTCATAAGCACCGAGAGAGAAACATAATCCTGAGGTAATCGTGAACGCAGATAATGTCACCCACAGGCTGGAACTCACCCCTCTTTCTTCAACCCGAGCTATTTCTTTATTCTTCTTAGCCGGAACGCTGATTGCAACGGCGTTTTGCTTCGTATCCCGTAGAGTGTTTCGGCCTCGAGGCGGGATTTCTCCGAATCCTTCCTGTGGGCAAGCTTTACTGCGGGGCACAGTCAGCGCCGACTGCAACTGCGGGCTTTGGTAGCGACAGATGGTCGTTACAACCACAACTGCTCCTGTCTACTCTGTAGTGGGTACCACAGTCGTCGGAAAACGATTCGCCTCTGAGTCTCCTGGATTTGGATTAGCTAATTGCTGAGGCGTGCATGTTTTCTAGTCTTAGGCGTACCAGCGTTATTGCACACATTTTTGTTCTCGCTCTTTTGCATCGATTATATTCGGTTTCTGCTTCTCCGGTCGTGCGATAACAGCACCTTACCTCGCTAAAGTCGGTGTAGCATGTGGTGTATATTAGTAACCGGGGGCATGCTGTATACCTTCCGGCTGCATTTCGCGCCCGTTGTTAAACCTGAATATTCGGAACCACGCTAAGATCCTTGTAATTTAAGCTTAGCCTTGTTTTCCCCAATTTTTTAGTCTTCAATTACTTAGTGATTCTGAATCTTGCTTTCTTTGCTCGAGTCCTATCTATCTATCTATCTATCTATCTATCTATCTATCTATCTATCTATCTATCTATCTATCTATGTATCTACCTATCTAAATATATATATATATATATATATATATATATATATATATATATATATAATCACAGAACAACAGCTTCCCGTTGTTCTGTGATGAAGAAAAAGATTGCTGCGTAGCAAAATAAGCAAACGATGCATTGGTGTTTTTCAGCTTGCGTGAAATGGAAATTTAAAAGCAGGCAAAGCGAGCTACAGCATATTTTCTTGTATTCACTAGCTTATTTGGAGTAAAGAAGAAGTAGAGATAAGACTACACGCCACTAAATCGTAGTGCATTTCATGGTTACTCATTACTTTATTCATGTTTACTCCAGTTCAGATATTCATTAGGAGAAACATGTTTGAAGCAAGCGTGTGAGCTCTACATTTCTCTCATGTCGAAACCACTGGCTGCAAATTATATTGTGTATGTTTTGTGCTTCTCTTAAGCTTAAGTTTGTGAAGAGAGGCGCTGCCGATTGCATCTGGTACGTCTGTGAGAAAGATACAAAACCTCACCAACCGCATTGTGTTAGTGTAAATAAGATCTAGTAGCTTGAAAAGGTTTCTTCAAGCGCTTCCTTATCGAGAAAGAACAAAGAACCAAAAACCTTCTTTAACGCCTTGTACCAAAACGAAAAAAAAAAATTCAGATTTTTCCATCATATACGATATAACACAAAAGTGAAAAGTGTTTTCGCAGAAGTAGTGCGAATACCGTGTGCAGCGGACAGATGCTTGACCAGTGCTCTCGGTAATGTTACGCATCAGTAATCCTAAAGAAAAAAAAAATTGTTTCAAGAATGAAGGAGGAAAGAATGAGAACGGCCTGATGATAAGCGCCCTCTCTGTGGTAACTTAGTCACTATGAAGACATTCAGTTCTCGGAATACAACTTCAGATCATAAAGAAAACTCCTACATGCGAAGAGAAGAGGAGAAGAAGAACAAACGAGAAAAGAAAGGCGGGGATGTTAACCAGTCTGGAACGACCGGTATGCTACCCTACATTGGAGATAGGGATTTGGGAGTTTGAAATATGAAAAAGGTAGGAAAGGAGAGCACGCACATGCGTTGGGCTCACAAATGCTGATGACTTCGAACACGTTAGTACGCAATCACTCTATGAGTGCGACAGGACTTTATGACTGCTCTGTGCCTAGCCGTAAGACATTCTCGATGGGTCTGTCGACAATGACTGCCCGCCTACATATTTCATTTTCCCCTTCCCGAAACGCAGCATCACCAACGATGCACGACAATGGTTAACTTGCTTGCCATGTCTTACTCTTTTTCTGTCTCCCCCTCTTACTGAGACATAACGACTACAGCGCTATGCACTACGTCGCAGTTTATGTAAAAACTTGATACATTAAAAATAATTTGTAAAGCTATCCGCAGGACCTGCCTATTTGTCGGTTACCGGCCAACGAGAATGAATGGTTGGCCCAGTCTTCTGCGTTATGAAGGCGGCCCTGGGTTCGATGTTGCAAAAGTTGGAACTGCGAACAGCCCCTGAGGACACGTTTGTATGAAAATAGTATGAGTGACCAAAATGAGTTATTTTAAATTGAAAATATTGTATTTCTACGTCTATAAATGACGTTGTTCGTTTATAATTGTAACGCGCTTCATAATACAATCTTCAAGGTATACGTCTAGAAGAATCAACTTTAGAATTTTCATGGGCATTGGAAGCTCTTTGTATTTGGATATGAATTGTTATGTCAATAACACCGGCGTAAAAAGTTACAGTGGCTTGTTAGCACCCTATTGAGAAGCTTTAAACTTCATGTGGTTCCCACAGCGTATAAATGTTCTTCCTTCAAGTCACAGATGACGGGAATTCCTCAGAGGCGAGGCTAGGGGATGCCTTCTCACAGATGTCCGGAATGCAGAAAAGAAACTACAGGCTCTTTCAGCCTCTTTGTGTATATGAAGGTCAAGAACACGTCAAGCAAACAAAAAAAGAAAACACAACACGTAGAGTGACGATGCTCATTAAGCGAAAAGTGTCTCATCAAACATGGGCTCGGTCTTGGTCAAACAGCACTTCTGACATCGCTGACTCGCCTGAGACTCAAGTGCAACAAAACTAAAAAGGAAGTCACTTGTGAAGCCTCGCGCCTTGCCTTCACCAATGTCTGCAGCCTTCTGGAGTAATATTTCGGGCAAGTTTGTCATGGGATAGGAGAAAGAGAAATAAAGTAACCAAGGAATGAGCTCAAGAGCTATAGACGGGAAAAAAACTAAAGGACAATTGCAAAACGCTGGGGACTGCTTCCGGGTGAAAGGAAGATTTCTTCCGGTACGCCTAACTATGAAGGAGGCTTTGCGCATCGTTTTCCTCCATTCATCATTCGGCTGTCAGATCCTCCGGGATCACACGCGCCCGCGGTGTGGGCTCTGAACAGGCAAAGCGGAGCTATCTGTCCATCCACCGACCCTACTCAGCTTCACTCGGGCTTGATTCTCCACGCAAGCTCCGAAGCAGCCGTTCCGGCAAACAAACACTGACGAGACGAAATGTCTAAGGCCGAGAAGGCCTAAACCAACAGCTAGCATTAGCCGTGCTCGGAGGACCGCTACAGCTCGAGGAAAAAAAAAGGCTTTTCACGAAGAGCCGAATATGCCTCGATTTTGTCACGATGGCCAATCCTTGCCGCTCCGACTCAGCGGGGAACCATGCGATGGTGTTAGAAAGTATTGTCTTATTTTGTGGCTTTTGTATATCGGGCTGCCCAATGTCAGGCGCTGTTTTCGGGGATCGTTACAAATAAATAGCTGAAGGGCGAACTCAATAAACTCAACGACACAATAGAAAAGCTTAGAAGAGGAGTCTACTTTATTGTGCTATATATTATTATAGTGAAATGATGTAGCTAACTAGAAACTGTGGTAAATGACGTACACGTTTTTCCGCGAATGTTTCTTAAAATGGCCATAAAATACCGCATAATGAACATATTTAGATCATTTTTGCACCATTTGTTTCCATAACGTTGAGGATAAATGTGTACGAGCGTCTTGTTTATTCTTTCTTGTTTTTTTTTATTTTATCCTTACCCATTCGAATGTGAGAGCTGCCGCCATAGATAGCGAACTCTTGACAAGTTTTCCCATGCACGCCAACAACAGGCGTGGTGATCTTTTAGTTTCATGTTTTTAAAAAGTCTTCATTTTTATTATTACACACCGCTGAGCGTACAAAGCAAGAGCGTACATTTAAAGAAAGGAAAATCAAAACTGCACTATCATATCGCTTCATTCTTTCTATTTTTCCTACTTCATTTTTAAGATAGATCATTGAGTGCATTGCGCCTGGAATTCCACACACAAACACACACACACACACACACGCACACGCACACACACACACACACACACGCACGCACACACACACACACACACACACACGCACGCATAAAATGTATGCAGATGCACGCCACGTGCAGCCCGTAGGGAGCCCGGAGAAGGGATTCACCTGTACTTCATGGACGCTGACATTAATGAGTAAGCTTGCGCTGGCGTTGCAAACATGCAGCCTGCTCGTCGTCTATAGCGGGAATGGAAACCATCTGCAATACAGTGGCGCTAACACCTCTCCTTCCTCTCCTTCTGACCCTCACCCACTAGTTATACTGTACTAAACACGGCTGTGCTCTGCTCTACCCTCGCCGTACAAGTTTTCCTCTTGCTCTTCACATTTATTTCTCTTTCTCACTTGCTGTACTTTATTAAGAGTGGCTATGCTATGCTTCACCTTCCCCCTAATTTGCCTTGTTGCTTTCTCCTCCTCACTCTCCCATCACTCCTTCTAAGCTTCATTTTTCTTTCCCACCCCTTGCTACCCTGTAGTCCACATATGAATCTTATACTGTATACTCCCCTCCTCCTTTCATCGTTATCTCCCTCAGTTATCTTTTTCACGCTCATGCTATACTTTACCATAGACTGCTATTCTATGCTGTAGCCTTCCAGTCGTCCTCTATCTTCTTTCTTCACATCACTCCTCCTCCCCAGCACGCCTCCTTTCCCAAGACTTGTTAAATTATAATACGCATGGCAACGCTATACTGTGCTGACTATGCTATGATTCACCTTCCCCCTTCCTACTTTTGATGCTCCTCACCCTGTTGCCACTATCGCTTCCCTTTTGTGCACCCTTACTATACCATACTACGCATGGCTATGTTTAACACGGTTCTGCCTTCATATGACTCTAGACATGGCTATTCTATGCTTCATTATATCCCATCTTCCTTTCCTTCTTCCTCACATCATTCACCCTCATCCTTACTTTTCTTTTTCTTGTGCTTGTTGTACATTGCCTTGGTATACACGATTTGTATGTGGGGTACCAAATGACACGAGACGACGACTGCATCATACGACGACAGCATACGATAGCAGCCCGGGCCTCTAAAGAACTCGGCACTTAAAATGAAATCACAGCACGATTAGCGTGACTAACAGCCAGCACTACTAACCAAACAACCACGACATCTACGATCATCTGGTTTTCCGGCCGATTTCTTGCAGACACAACCCAAGATGTCTAATCTTGAGACAACGCAAAGTACGAGCAAAAACTGCTCAATAGACGCCCAGGCGTTGGAACTTACTCCGAGAACAAAAAGAAGGATGGGTTGATTTGCGAATCTTTCGAGCAACTCCAGAAGTATCATCTGAAGTTCACGCGACTACCATACTAAATAACGTCAATAGTTAGCCTGAGCAGCATTCATACAAGAAAAAAAATCAGGCCTCAGTGTGTGTAGTTGCAAGTAAGAACCCCGCATGCACTTAGAGAATAATGCGTTGCACAGCTCTCAAAATGAGTGAATGAAATGAGAGGAACATTCTATCGAATTCAGTGTTTAAATCAAAACTTGTTGCAAAAAGCAAAAGAAACAGAACCTACACAGGCGACTACGAGAAAGGCATCGTATTACGAATTTCTGATGTTTCAAAAGTATATAGATTAAACTCGCCCAACATATATCGCACTTCTAAATGAAACATTTCTCCTTTGACACTTTCTTTTTCTCCCCAACTTCGATTTGCCTACAGCTGGCATGCTTACTTTGAAATACGCTTCTCGTGACGTCTCGTCCTGTCTTCGTGAATCCAGAGCTTTAACTTTAAAATATCGTTTCTTGCAAACTCTCAAGGTGATGGAGATGTTGGCGCTGGTCGGTACGTGCAGCGCTTGCATTCGCACGCACTCGTATTCCACAGACAATCGCTTTTCTCCACCAGATTTCGTTCCTCACTTGCTAATGTGATGGTTGGTTGGTTATTCCTCAGAGTCCTGGCGCAGCCCACCATGGGGTAACGACCATGAAATGGTGGTACCTTAATTTAGAGACAAAATCGTTTTACGAGCCCAGTGCGTTTAGAAATGAATGATTGGAAAATGTTTGGTTAGTTGGTTTAGAAATGGTTAGTTGAAAGAAATAGATGGTTTAGAAATAGTTGGTTGGAAAACAAAGATTCAAAGTGTAATACATCAAGAAAAGGAAACGATATCCTAACAAGCTCAAAACCGGCTTCTTTTGCGTCTGCAGTATCTCAGCTCCTGTGACGAGAGAGAACACGTCGGAAGAAACAAACGGGCAAGTGGAAGAAATGATCGATCACCTCCCAGGCTTTTTTCTCTGCTGAATGGGAACATTGAAGCAAGGTAATGGTGGATTAAGAAGATACGAGCTAAGAAGAAACTGCGAAAATTTTCTAGCTTCTGAAGAATGTCTTGAGTGATAGTAGCACCGGACTTAGGCGGGCAAAAAAATCATACCGATGATCTTAAGACAAAACATAAAAGTAATTGAGACATTTCCCACGAATCATCGTATCGTTTGTAGAACTTGAGGCAGAAAGCTTCCATAAAAGCACATCGTGCAGTCATTTCCAAATAACATATTTTGTGTCTACGGTGGCAATGTCTTGTGAAGCTTCAATGTCACTCTAAAGTAAGGAGAGTAACTTGACTCTTTTTCGGAGTTTTTACTTGCCACGTATATCACTCTGTTTAAATAGGGGCTCTTGAGCTCTCTTTGCGCTTCATTATACTCTGGTGGAAAAGTTGAGAAACTCAAAAGAGACGTAACACGTCTTCTCAAGGAGAGCCATTTATTTGCAAGGTAAGTCAACAGACATCGCATATTTTTTTACAGCATTGCTTCCCATGTTTCGTTGTCAAAGCGACGGTAGGAGTAAAACAAACATGGTCCATTTACAGGTGGATTTCGTCAGGTTGTTCAACTGCTACGAGTAGGTAACAAGAAGCAAATCCGAAGTCAGCGGACCTTTTTTCATATTCAGCCTGCACACCTTCATCATCAAAAAGGCACAATATGCAAACCGTTATTTGTTTAAGCGCGCGACTAAGATATAAAAAGTGCTAGGGAACTATGAGGTGAATGTGCGGAGGTTAAAAGTAAACCAAACTTCATTTGTTTCTTTTTATATTCACTTACCAGAGTTTGTAGAGAGACATACTTCTTGAAAATCAACATGACACATTCGCGTGCGTTCATCACGAGTAATAGTTGCTTAAGCTGGGATGTGATGTCGCGTTTCCTCTTGCTGACATCTTCATGTACGTCCACGCCTCAATAAAAACACAACTCCTTCAGCTGTATGTGCACTTCCCGTTTTAAACACCTTAAAATTACTTCATCATGCATGTACTGCCTTCTAGTATATTTTTTCCACGTTACAGCGCTAAATAGCGGCTTTCGCATTAATTCCGCAGTTAGCATAAAAGTCGGTGTCCTTGGCTGTGAGCGAAAAATCAACGTTGTGCGTGAGCGGAAATGCGAGATGGATATAAATAAATAAAACTATGGTTCAATAAGGAATCGACACCAGACCTTGCCCATAATAACTATTTGTCTGTTCTACCAAAATTCTCTGCCATTCCTTGGAAATGCTCTCGAAAACAAAAACACATAATGATGTCATGTAATACGAGATATTTCCCTAACTTTTGATTCGTTGCGTGGCACAAGCCAGAATCGCTTCAGACAATAAGACTCTGAATCGTCCGAAATTGATAGGTTCAAAGAAACACTAATAACAAAGTGCTCCAAGATACATAATCATCATCCCCTTCCTCGACGAAAAGCGTCCAAAAAGGCAGCAGCTGCGTAGACTCGCGCGTTGCTTCACGACGCGTACTCTACACTTCCTTGTAAACTGCAAATGTAAAAACCTAGAAGAAACACAAGTTCATGGAAAAGCCGAGATTTTAGCAGTCTAGAACAAATATTATGGTGCCTTATATTAGAAAAAGGATAGGGAATTTTTGAAGTTGCAGGTAGAGAGAAAGATAGAGAGAATAAGAAAGATGGACAACACGCACACCATACAGGGAGTCACACTTGGCAAAGGGACAATGTCCCTATTACTTCATGGCCGCCGGCGCGAAACCGATGCCTCCAAAGCTTTTAGCAATGCCTTCGCTGCCTTCATCCACGACTGCTTCTCAAAACGACGTTCTAAAACGGGTAGCCTACTGCCATCATCGATCTGTGTTCAAGGTGACAACGTGCAGCAAAGGAGAAAAAAATTAACAAAGAGGTAACTAATATCAGCGCACAAAAACATGAGTTATCAGTTCAATACAATCTGTGACACGCAGTCCATCCTAGGTAGCGCTGTAGACTTCCATGGCCTCGTAGTTACTAACAACATACACAATAATGATCACGTGGCGCCAATAAACAATTCTGGTACGTCCGAATGAATTGCATTGTGGTTGGACCGAAAACACATCGCTCACTTCAATAATACTCATACTGCCAGAAAAACTTCCAAATGACACGTTGTTCAGTTTGCGAATACCATTCATACAAAGACTGCGGCTAACGTTATATGCCGTTATGGCTACTATCAGTGACATGAAGTTTGTCAATATCTAATTGCATGATTAAGTACCCATCGCAAACCCCATTTCGAATGCTGGCGCGACCGTCGTGGTGATATTTCATACACTGCTAAGTCAAAACACGCTTCTGTCATGTCATTTATTCTCGTAAATATATGTAATGTGACCTGAAGTTTGCATTTATCATTTTTGGCTCCGCAACCTATACGAAGTAAATCATTTTTTCCACATCAAGCACAAGTACTATACACACGCCCACATTGCTCAAACAGCGCGGTGTCCACCATCTAATGCTAGGAGACGAAATTTGTTCTTATTATTGAACACTCGCCAAAGGCAGATGTCAAACAACAGTACTGCGTGTGACCACATTTCCTCATTTGCTCCTACGCGACGTAGGATGCATTGACAGAAATAAAAAAAGAAGCGAACAGGCTTTAGACAAAGCTGTGCAGCTAGGCTCGCCACTGCAAATAACAAATCTCCAATTCACAATCGGTGCCTGTAGCCCAAGGGAAACGCTCGATACCGTTTGGGTTTGTCAGTGTGTAAGTACGTAACTACAGTGACATTGGTTTGCTTTGGTTCATTCGTAAGGCTCACTTGTCTTATCTTGGCAGTCTCATCATGCAAGAATAATCAGGAGCCGACAGCATCTGAAGATATCGTGTGGGGTTGTGCTAGTGAGGCCACCTCCGTGAATTTCTCATGAGCCGAGTCTCCAAAGAGTTTCTGTCGGAGGCAAGGAATTCGTACAAGCCACAGAAGCTAGCGTCTAGAGTCACCGGTATTCGTTGGCAGGGTCTTGGTCAATATGCGCAAGCTTTCCGCACGCATTCTGAGAAAGCGAAGACCGCCTTTGGACATGCATTCGAGACAATGAAGAGTGAGTGCATTTGTATGTTGAAGAAACTCACAGGGTTCTTGATAAGATCTTTCAAGACGATTTGAAGGCAAAAATTGTCTTCTCTTTAATTTTTCCTTCTCATGCAATGTACTGATCTGCTGCTATGGCCTCTGGAACCTTGCCAAACGAAACGTGTTTTTGCAATGCTTCAACAAGTGGATCCATATTGAGCATTCAGTCCCTAGCACAATTTTCGCCCCTGGGTTCGGTGCAATTCAATATGACTACACCCTGTGACGTCACAAATCTGACAATTTGACACAAATCTTTTTTTGACATTGAATTTGACATTGTGTACATCACAATGTTGTCACAAATCTGACAATTTGTGACAACATTGTGAGGTCACAGGGGACGTTATTGATGGCATCAAGTTACGTTGAGGCCATACGAATTTGGTCTGACAACACGCGCACGCATTTACTTCAGATTGATTGATTGATATGTGGGGTTTACCGTCCCAAAGCCACCATATAATTATGAGAGACGCCGTAGTGGAGGACTTCGGAAATGTCGACCAGCATTTACTTCAGTATCACGAGACTCTTCGCCAGCTTTTATTATGTAGCTGTTTTGTCACATGATTCGTGTTGGCGTCTGTTTGCCTGTTTGCGGTGATGTGTTACGTCCGTCGACGTCTTCACCTGTTTTTTTTTTGTAAACTTCGCGCAAGAAACATTATTCATGTCTAACCGGCTAGCCCAGTGTCATGTTTTTCTTAAGTGTAGTGCAAGCCTCAAGGTTTAATTTGTACGTTTTATTGATATTTCTGTCAACAGATGAAAAAAAAACGGCTTTTTGGTCGCATGAAAGTTCACGAAGAATCCTACAAAAAGCCTCCATTGGAAATCACGTTGTGGGTTTCTCACTCTCAAGACAATTAATGAAATGCAGCACTTTCTCCAAATTCGCACAAACATTTATTAGTGGAAGGAATGATTAACACTTGAGCTACGCTGCCGCCGCTCATGCTATTCATCGTTCAGCCTTCGCCACGACAGTCTCGCAATCCACGCGCCACGAGCACCGCCACTCTATTGCCGCATCGCGTCGGCGGACGCTTTTGTGGGGGAGCTGCGGAACGAGTGAAACCCTACTGCGCAGCACGTCTATCGAGGGGCGAAGCACGGGATTCCCAGAACGTGAACATGTATAAGAATAACATCGTATTACACTACCCTAACTAATCAATTGATATGTGAGGTTTAACGTCCCGAAACCACGATATGATTATGAGAGACGCCATAGTGGAGGGCTCCGGAAATTGGAAATTTCAACCACCTGGGGTTATTTAACCTGCACACAAATCTGAGCACACTGGACTATAACATTTCCACCTCCATCGTAAATGCAGCCGCCGCAGCCGGGATTCGATCCCGCGAACTGCGGGTCAGCAGCCGAGCACCTTAACCACTAGACCACCGCGGCGGGGCTACACTACCTTAACTATACCATAGAAACCCTGACACGCTGTATGTAAGCACGTCTACATGTTTCATAAATTCAGAAGAAATTTTTTGTCACGTAAGTCAAGAAAAGGGAACATGTTCTCGTACAACAACAACAAAAGGTAAAATTCCTCAGCCTCCTTACCGCTGACACGAAACGCTCAAAATAGTAGTAAAAGAAAACACAGTGAAGTCTTTTGGTGCGAATGATAACGCTGTAAAGTGCCCATACACGATGCCAGTCAGAAATGACAAGAGAAAATGATTAAAATTTTGTTTTCAAGGCACGAAAATAAAGTTGGTTTTACTTCGAGTATACGATGTTTCTTTTTCTATCTCTCTATTTCTTCAAAATTTAACGACAAAAAAAGCAAACTACTTCGCCACTGAAGCATTGATTTAACGAAGCAGAAGGAGTTCGCAAATAAAAACACTCGCTGCATTTAAACGATCCCGTTGGAGACGGAAGAAGCCTGCTGTAGCGAGGGCTGTGGAAAAAAACAGTGTGATGTGTTCTTCTTTTTTTTTACTTTTCCCAAGTAAAACACTCGAAAGTTCGAGCAGCGCAACTCGAAAGAACTGACACTGCTGCTGCACCACTGATCTCTATCAAATCGACAAGAAACGTCAACCATATCTACACGCGTCTTCACGATCCCCCATCGCTAGTATCCGACCAGTCCGCGAATCGCTGTTCTTCTTTTGAAATTTCTGTTTTTTATATATATACAAAAGAGTCCTTGGAGAAGAAAACGAAGTAAAAGAAAAAAAACGGGAGTCTTAAGGTCTGATGCAGCCAAACCCTTCCATGTCTTCATTTTATAAAAAAAAAGTGTTAGGATGGAAGAAAGGTGGCATTCTACTCGGGGAAAATAAGTTTGAGATTGAGTCCTAAAGGATGATGGGGAAACACTCGCATCTCGAGAAAAGGTAGTCTCTGATGTGTTGTTTTTCTTATAGCTTTTGTAGAATTCGTCGTTCACACAGGCCTCTAACTTGAAATTGGTGAGAAAAAAAGTAAGGGGGAAAGGGTGGGACAGTGGATACTGTGAAAAGTGAGGCGTCGCCGTCGCGATAGAATAGAGCGTCGGTGCTTCGAGATTGTTGGAGAAGGTGTCTCAAGCCGAAGCTTTCAGAGACCCCTACTGTTGATGGTCAAAGAGTACCGATACACCGGAAAACGTTCGAATACGCGAGTTTAGCTCCATCTAGCGAGTATCTCTAAAAGAAAGTTAAAACACGTAAAAGCAACACAGAGAGAAAAAAAAATGTTGTTTAATTGTTTCTGTTGTTAGACGTAGCGAACACAGCAGATGTTTTAGAAGTGTGTTCAATTTAAAAAAATAATGAACGTAAATCGACAAACATAAAGTGCAGCTTGCAGTTTCTTTAAGGTGGTATGTATAGGACAGCTGAAAACACGCAGGGAAGCTAGTCGGTCATTCATGTTTTTAACAGTGAAGCTCCAACTTCTTTTTTTCACCACCCAAACAAGCTCACGCATCCTTCCTACGCCTGGTTTAGACCAATCGACGAGCGAGGTTCTGCGTCACATCACCGATCGCCGAGATGACGTCACTGCACGTGGAAGGAGGTTGATCTGGCGTAGGAAAGATTCGCGAGCTTGTTCGGAGAGGGTGGGGGAGGTTGTAAAGAAATGTCGGAGCCTGTTGACTAGCCCTTTAGAGCAGCCAAAATTTGTGCGGCCTATTTTGTGTGGTCTATCCTGTACGGCTTATAAAGTGTGTGCCGCAGAATTTGGATAAGTACCACTACACCACCTCTATTTCCTAAACCCTATTTAAACGTTGTACCTACGCTGACAAAACAGCATGGCTGTTTTAAAGGCGAAGCTGTTAGCAAATTGTTCCTTGTGAGTCAATCGTAGACAACTACCACCATCTCAATAGGCCTAACAGAAAACTCTTATCTCCAGTAGCAGGCATATGCCACAAAATATTGGTTCATCCCACCGCTCACCCCTGGTCTACTAAATATGAATAAAGGTTGATTGGTAGCAAAAAATTGGCCGCGAAGTGACGGTGGAGAACCAAAGACCCCGAGTTTGAGCAATGGAAGAATATAAATAACGGGAAAAGCAATGGCGCCTGAAGAACATTCAGCGATGGAAAACCTACGGTAACGATGATGTGTCTGTAGATCTTAGCGAGGGGTGAATGCTTGAATCCGGCGCAAGTTTCTGTTTTTGGAAATCCGAATCCGTGTTGCTTCTGTGACAGCTTCTGGTTTAACTCTAACTTCTGTAGGCTGAAAATCAAAGTAAAAGCTACTTAGCATCACCTAGCCAAACCAACGACCTTGAATCAAACTAAAAGATCGCTGATCATCCCGCTAAAGGCTAGAAAAAAACTAGAAGCATCCAGGTGAATCTTCAGAACCCTCAAGTCTCTTTGTTTCAAGGCTTGCGCAGTTTAGTGTATGCTTGGACAATTTTTGCAGTCAAAGCTCTATATGGCAGGGTAAAAAAAACCGTTCGTCACAAATTTCTACGATGGCCTTCACTCACTGCGCCATCAGTTACATCGTTCTTTACGTCGCACTAATGCTCGCATGCATCATTGGCGGCGCCGTTAGTGATGCCATTATGCGCATCCTCCGTGACGTCAGTCACCCCTTCGCAATCATGTTGCCAACCTGCGCAAAGCAGTTTCGACTTAAAAATTTCACATTGGGAGGGCACTAATCGTACGAACGCCTGAACAGCAGACCACATTTCAAGAACAGCACCGACACCAGATCCGTGAGAGAATACATGACCGCCGGACCCATGCAGCAGTCCGGGCGCAAGAACAGTCCAGGTTAGCGAAGCCCAAGCTGCAACCGCGCAGCAATGAGTATCCGGCAGCCTTCCGAACTGAATGCAACTGACAAAGGCGAGCCGAGGCAGTGGCGTTGTGGACACAGCAGCATCAACGTGACAATGGCGGAAAGTCGTTCTCTGTCGGCAACGACAGCTTTTGGCGAGAATTATTCGAGCGGTACTTCAGCTTGGGCTGCGACATCCGCATCTCCCTGTGGTCGAACGTTTGAGCTTCACTGGTTAACCATTTGTTCGGAATGTCTGGTTGGTTCTTTTTTTTTACTAAAAGCAAAAACAACTCGTTTAGCCTTTTCTATGCTGTTTGCCTTGAAAAATACATTGTTTGTTTTGTAAATTAACCAGTGTCGGCACAAAGTGAATCTCAGCTGGTATGCCCACAGTGAGTACTGTCCCAGCTGCGTCATTCTTGCTAGTCACTGCGCTTACCACGCTCAACAGTTGAAGCTAAACAGTCACGTGCGTTGTCAATAAAATACCTCGAAAAAAAATGGCGGAAAAGACCCTGCATTACAAAAATAAATCTGGCTTAATTTAGGTAATGTAGCCAATGCCACCGACATGGTTGCTCAAGGAGTGCGAAAGTGAAAAAACAAGTACAGTAAAATGATGCCATATACACGAAGCGAATCATGATAAAGGATCTTTCTCCAAAAGCTAAATTTGGTAAACCGGGAATCCTTTGTACATCCACTTGATCATCATACAAAGATGTGTCCTATCAGGGGCATTGACGATTTTAGGATGTTAAATTTACCCCAACATATATTATTATTATTATTATTATTATTATTATTATTATTATTATTATTATTATTATTATTATTATTATTGCAAATATTTGTTGCAGCGCCTCCCTTCACTTTTATCAGGTCAACGTATGACCAACTTTCCCGCCTCCATATTTCAGGTGACTTGGGGACGGCTGCCCCCAACCCACCGAAACAGCGTGGACCCGTAGGAGCCCGCGCTGCCGCCACCTTGCGAGCCATCTCGATACTTCTACCCACCATGTTCATGGTGGGTAGAAGTATCAAAGCACCTTGAGTGATGTCCGGAAAACCTAGAGGAAGCGCATGAGCGAGCGTTATATATAGGCGTGGCTCATCAACCTATAGAACGTGCCGAGAGTGAAGCGATCGTCGCCTAAGTGGCGGTGCACCATTGACGACGCGGCATTCAAACCCACCGAGATTACAGATTCGCCTCTAGCGGGAACGGTTAGAACTAGCGTGGCTACGACGACAGGATGGATGGACATGGCTCGAGCATAGGGGGCAAGCTCCAAGAACTTGCCTGCTCATTGCAAGTACAGATAGGAAACGCTAGCAAAGCATTCCCGTAGAACGTTTTAATGAAGCCTCAATGTCGTGAAGCATGGGTCGTAAGGACGCAGGCTGGTCGCACCCTTTAGCGGGAGGATTCAGCTGTCAAGGTCTGTTTGAAAGTGGTAGCACGCGCTCTTCAAACGTTGCTGTTCCCAAATGCCTGCGTGCCACTTGCTTTATCTCTCTCTCTTTCTCTGTCTCTCTCATTTTTCTAGCTCTCTCCATCCTTCTCTGACTCTCTCCATCTTTCTTTCTCCATCTCTCTCACGTTTTCGCTCTCTTGCTTTTAGCTCGGCGTCTAAAGATACCGCTGATGCACCCCGCGGTTAGCCTCTCCTGTCCTTCGCCCCGCGACACTGCGATTTGTACCCATCAAAACTTTCAACTCCACGCCGTTAATGCACGGAGTAATAGCAAGCGCCCGCAATGTTCCCCTTCGCCTGCCCCTGGGATGAAGACCAACCACGCGTATACGCCTAGATAAGGATCACATTTTCACGCCGTGCAGAATTACGAATACGCTGGCCACGGGCTGCCACGAAAGGCGCGCGCGAACAGTACGTTAGCTAAGTGGATCGCCATTTCACAACGGCCGCATTGAGTGCTTTGTGAAATGGAGCTTTCGTTCAATGGCGACACCCAAAGTTTATGAGGCGTGATACGGGAAAATTTATTTCCTTGTTCATTCGTCGCTGGTATACTTCGTTGGAACATTGTATCGTATTATTTCTTCAATCTTGGAAAGCCTTCCTGATAGCATCCCGAAATGGAGGTGCACGTCACGACTAAAGGGCGAAGAACATATTGCAGAGCTTCTTTGAGTCCTGCGAAGTTTTATGCGCATTAAGCGGTTAACATTTGCTAACTCACGGAAGCGGCTGAATGAGTGTGTGCTTGCGCTTTTCAGTGCCTAATCCACCATTAGAATACGACCTCATGGTTGCATTCTGGCGAATTGAGGAGCAAAAACATTTGCTTATCCATACTATCGTATCATTGCTTCGACTATCATGTGCATAAAAGAGTGGCTGCACTTCTTTCGCTCAGCTACTGCGTTTGAATTTGTCGCAAAGCCTGTGATCACTGTGCGGACAAGATTTGTGTCTTTTTCTCTCCAGTACAGTCCAGTAAAATCATTTCCCAGCCATTGAAAAGAATTTTCTAATCAATGTAGTTTCTTTTATTTCCATGACGACCATCAAAAGCCATGGCCGGGCTAGAGGAGCGGCCCGCACGAGTGCGCGCGAGCCGCTCCTCTAGCACGTCCATGCAAAAGCGTAACTGTTGTTTACAAATAAACACATAGTTGTATGTTTATGAATGATGCGATTGCAACATAAAAGGATTGTCTAGATTTCTGTTTGCTCTTTAGGAAGTTTCATCATACTGACTTCGAAACTACTGTTGGTTTGTGGGGCTCAGTGCACCGAAGCGGCTCAGGGTGTGACACGGTATTCGGAGCTGCTCACTCAAAGAGATTAAGCGAAATAGCACGCCAGCTATGAATGCCTCAAATAACACTAATTTAGGGTAGAGGTTGATAAAAAATTAACTGCCTTCAATTTTCACAGTGAAGCTCCTTGGACCGCAGCGCTCTTCATTTCCCCCTGCCTTGTACTCATGCGTCAGCTCGAGAACCACTATTCACTGCCGAATTTTCACGATTGTTTCTCGATGACTCAGGGCTTCATTTTTCATCATCTTAAGTCACAGACACAGGTAAAAAAGGCGTTAACTTTGAGTAATAATAAACAGTGCCGGAACACTGCAAGTGGAGACGAAAATGAGTGAATCCTTTACTCGTGGTGGTGGACGAGCGCGTCAACCACTCTGTTCTATTTCGCCATGTAGCCGGATTGTTATTTATTGACTTCAAACCAGCGCCAAATCACTGATATTGGAGTGAAAAAAAGTGCGCGGCGTGTGATATAGACAACAATTTGCAGGCCGTAGTCCGTGCCTCCCCGCGCATATTTCACCCCCCTAGGCCACTATATCGCTTGCCCCTCGCTGCTTTCTCTGCGCGTTTCTCCCCACGAGTTCTGCTCTCCCCAATTTTTCCTTCTTCCTTCTATATTTCCCTTTCACCGAAACGACCACACGTATTTTCTACAAAGCCAATGTCAGCCACCTTCTAAACATTATATAGCTGGCACTATCGTGACGTTGGCGTCATCGAATGCTGACAATGGTGTCGCAACTCCTGGTCCATCCTCATTAGGGTGCACCGCCAGCGTTGTGACACCACAGTAAAATTTTCACATTTTCCTGGGTGTTCGTCGTATCTATAATTTGGCGCGTTTCCGCAGCGTCGCAGTGGTGAAGTTGTGTAGAAAAGTAGTGTAGGAGACATCTCGTGAAATCTTCTGCGTCTACACCGATCAGAATAGCATTGCAGACAATAAAGACGCGATCGAGGAAGAGAAAGTTTTAGTTGTATCTATAAATACTGCCGTAGCATACGGCTATTAAGGGAGTTATGTATAGAATGGCCAAAAAATTGGGAAACGAAATAATAATATGTACGCACGCACGCACACATCCACACACAGTGAAGCCCATGCGCATGCGACCAATTTCTGTTTTTTTATTTGACTCTTTCATTGATATTTTGTTGACACGCTCATTCATTCAAGGAACCCGTTCTTTTTTCCCTCTGTACCTTGTTGTAAGCAACAATGAAAGGGAAGTGTGAAAGACAGGCAGAATAAGCTGATTTGAGTTGCCGGATTGCTACTCAGCATATAAAGTCGAGTAGTACATGAACACACAAAAACCTTAGGACCACGACAGTACTGTTTTAGAGTAATTATTTAGAGTAATGAATTCGAGACACCTCCTAAATACGTTTGTTTTTAGATTCACATGATCGCCATGCATTCCGAAATGATCACTCTGAATTTATGGTTTTCTCAGCGCTTAGCAACTACCAATTATTTTTATTTCAGGTCTTTCTGTCGTTAGTACAATGGTGGCTATTCGGGCTAGTTAACTATCGATGATCGTCTAGAAAAGTGCATGTGCGAACTATGAACAAACAGGATGCAAAAAATTAGAATGCCCCTTTTTAATACTTTATTCGTGTTTTGTCTGTCTGAGAGTTCTGCACTGCGCGTTTAAACAAACATAAAAAATGTGAAGGCTATATTGTTGACTGAACATCAGCAGAATCATGCCGTACTAAATGCTACATTCATGAGGGAACGACATTTTTACAGCGCAATGACACGCAAAGAAAGAAAGGTCATAAGCTACAACGGGGAAAATACTAGCTTCATAGTACACGAACCAGAATGGAAACAGTTTGTCTAGCGGAAAAAAAAAATAAAAGCACAAGATATTCTTCTCAGACGCACATGATAGGATAAGTGCCTGAAGTTTGGCGAACATCAATTTCCAATCAATCGATGCCTTCTCGTGTTTTCTGCCATTGCGTCACCTCAATCTTTATTTCTATTTCTTTTCAAGTTCTTTCTTTTTTCGCAGTAAGTTACCAGTTTGATCCCTGTCTCTCTTTATTGACGCGAGAAAGATCAGAAATTTTCTAGTTTTTTTTTTTTGTACGCGTGATGGGCGGAATACAGAGAAGGCAAGCCGATGATCAGGCGAGTTACTAACACAGTGTTAGCACCAGATATTGTGAAGGAGCAATACGAACAAATCGAAAAGCTTCAAAAAAAATAAAACAGCCCGTTCTGTTTATGCAGCATAACAATTTCCTTGGTATACAATACCAGCAGATGAATTTTAACAATACCGTAGTAGGGTTGCCAGTTACCAATTTTTCACCGCAAATAATGTAACTCAAAGTTTGACGACACATACTGGCAATACATACCAACTATGCCATAAATGAGTGCTTCATAGTTAACATAAATCATCAGCACTTCCTCAACTCGAGCCACGAGCCCAGTATAGGAACATTTTCAGAATTACAACTACATACCTTCAGAATGTGTCTCTTGGATTCCAGTGTGTTTCATCACTTAAGAACAAGCGATAAAGGTAAGAAATTATAAATAATGAAAAAATAGTCCGTAACTTTCCTTTGGACTAAGCGGGAGAAAGAAGGGTTAACCTCTGCCTTGGCCTACCCTCCACTGATTATGATGGTGGTGCGACTTGTTATGACCAGAAGTCCTCAGACCCTGGCAGCATTTTCAGTTTGGCAAATGGCACAGACCTGGTCGACCAATCTGTTGCTGGTGAGTGCCACCTTCTAGCGGCAGCAACGCCGACGTAGCCAATCCGCAGCAGTGACCGCAGCCGCGGTAGCGCCTCGTCTATGCCATCGTTTTCTTTAATAATAATATATGAATGATTTTGAATGATCGATAGAGTAGAATCGAAGTGACCGCTAAATCAATCTATAAAGACCACTGTATAGAAAAGCTCGTTCGTGTTCACATTGCCACCAAGAATCAGCTATCACATAACCTTTGAATCTATACATATGTACACTTTAAGGCTAGATAATTGCATATCATAAATAATACAGAAGTGCAATTTAGGACATATAAAAACATAGGCCCCCTATCAGCGTATGTGTGCGTAGATGACATCATTTCTGCTTGTCTTCTGAATTTCTCTGCTGTGTTATCTACTCATGTAAATCAGGCAGCCTTTAATTATACCACTAGCAACGTACCTGCGTCTTAACTCTTCTTATAGCATCAGGAACCGTTCATTGAATTGAACGGTTTCACTGCACAGAAAAGACAGCGTCAAAAGGTGGCTTAATGGTAAACGTGCTCTCTTTCAGAGAGAAAATGGCTCTATTAAGACATATCGAGTAAGGATATCCTGATTTGCTGCCTTATGTTTTTACTATGAAGAAAAATGAGCATGAAGCTATAGGCTAAGCCGGGGCAGACTCAGTGACCACACATGACTACTGGAAACCAAATGTTGAGCCATGCGTAGAAGAAACCGTTTATCAACCTTCCTACATAACTCAATAGATTTAGGTGCACTTTCCACGTTGAGCAATGCAGGACTGTCTCCAATAATATACTACAACGACCATCTATAATGTTGTCTCGAAGCAGATACACTTCAACATTCTGCTTCAGGTTGCGACACAATCTTTATGGATAACCAGTTTTTTTTCTGGAGAGCATTCTTTTCAGTTCGACAATCGCTCATATGCAAAGCAGCTTATACTCAGTATTTCAGGACAGCTCAATTTATTACCGTTTCCTGTAAGAAGATCAATCACCCAGGCGATAGGCGTCTGCGATCACACAAGGTCCGTACTCAAAATATGCGATAAAAGAATATATATTTCACCACACTAGGTACCCAGCATATTATTATACGACCTTTCACCAAAAAGCCACAGCAACCAGGTTGCGAAATGCCACACAATCTCCCAAATTGAAGCAGCTTTGCACCCCCCACCCCCACCCCCCCACTTCGTCAGCAAGAATCCGGCCGTGACCATAGCCACGAGGATACGAAAACATAAGTTGCGCGTTGGGTGCATATTATGAGCGCGATGGAGGTTGAGCCACATCACCAGAGAAGCCGAACGTCCAGCTCTGTTATGACGGGAGTAGCAGGGGCGGCCTACACTATCAAGGTCTTCTCATTCTGATCAAACCAATAATCTGGTTTATTGAAGCCAGTAAACCCGACAGCCATATTTCTCAGGGCACGTTAGAAGATGCAAGTAGGATGGGAAGAAATGTGGGTGGCCGCCCCATTTTTCGCCCCTCGTTCCACTCTGAAATAGGCTTAGAAATATTGTGAGGAGCACTCGACCCCACAGTACCTACTTTCAGTAATGTACTGCACCGGCAAGAATTCCGAGCAGACGCATTGGGAGTCATTTGTATCCATCTCCCTCTCTTTCTCCTTTGCCCCCTTGCACAACGCAATAGTCTCGCCAAAAAAAAGCGAAAAGTGCGAAAAAAAATGAAAATGAATGGAAGCCTACCGAAAGATAACCAAACAAGAAAAACTCCCAAGCATTTCCCCGAGGGTGAATATGGTTAAGTGCGAATACACGGGGTGATGCTATGAGGGGTATTTAATAATTCGCACTATTATATTTAATAATCACACTATGGTGCCTTTATGGTGTAATGGTTCCTGGGAATCGCAATTTGATCACACGGGAGAGTTTACGTTAACTCACTGGCTAATGCCAACGGATTTTAACTTTACTCTCCCTCACGACCCGCTCTCAACGGGAGACTGAGAGAGAAGGCGGGCGCGCGAGAGAGAGGGGTGCGCGTGCAGCTGCAGCGAGCGAGGAGAGCGGAGGAGCGAGCGAAGGGGGAGGGGGTATAATCGCGTTATTGACACCGATATCAGCGTTGCGTCCGTGGCTTATTCGGTAGAGCGTCGCGCTGCGGCCCGCCAAGTCCTCTTTCTTTTAAAGATAGAGAGAAGACTGCGGGCGCCGCCGACGGCGGTGGATGGTTTGGGGTCGCTTATAAAGTGTATTCACACTCAAAAGCGAGCCTCCTCGCATACCCGTGTACGCAATCGTGAACAGAAACACGAACGCCATAAACGTCAACAAGTTTGTGACTTGTAGGACGCGCAAAGTTTAAGCGCTTTTAAACGGCTGTCGTTTCACTACTCCATCCTGGGATTCCGGTATTATATGGTTACATTTCCACGGGGCGCATATGTACACACGAAGGAAGAGTCGGGGTTCCGGACAAGATATGGCTATGGGCGTCACTTACATTCAGTAAAAATCGCGAAGTGGGAGCTCGCGCCTTTCAAAGCGAGACGCGAGACGCTGACTCGTTCAATAAGGCATTAGCTTCTTGCATTGCAGGGACACCAGGGTCTTAGTCAAGCCGTTCTCACGGTGTTAAGCCTTGGCGACCTTCTAGTTTTGTCTGGTAAAAAAAAACATTTGTGTTTGAATTGAGTTACACTGCCGTCTCGAAACAGCCACAGTTTTGACACGTTGAGTTTGCCTAAGAACCGAAATATAAATTTATAGTAGAGTAAACTGAGAGCTGGAAGCATAGTCAACCAGGAGAGTTCTCAAGGAAAGCATATATCTTATTCCTGAGCGACGCCTAATGAAACTCCAATCTCGCATCTATGCTAATCAATGATACGACAATATAGTTAAGTGAGTATAGCATAAGTAGGTTACCCATTAATGCCTAGTGTAATTTGCCAAGTACACTTCTTTTTGTGAATAGTACCCTGTCCTTCAATCTGAATTGAGCAAAGAGTATACGTGTTTTAAACGCCCACCCATCAGAAAGCCCTCAGAATTATTTACTCATGAGCAGCAGTGGAACGATAAACAAACTAAACAACTACGTAGGTCCTCATGTTGCTCTACGAACCGTAGTGGGCCTTTCGCTGATTAGCAAAAAAATAATAATTATGGCGCAGCGGGCACTTAACAACTGTGCTTGAAATAGAAATTCAATGTAACTTTGAAAGGGTGTTACACTGGCCTATATATATATATATATATATATATATATATATATATATATATATATGTATATATATATATATATATATATATATATATATAAATATAAATATTGCCGACTTCGCTGTTGTTATCGCGAGACGACAGCTTTTCGTTTCCTAGTTTACCATTCTCTGCTGATTTGCTTGATTATCGAATTCTCTCGAAAGCATTCATCCATGACCATCCAAAAATCTCCCTCATTCATCATGATCATGGTCTATTAGAAAAGGAAACGTTAAAATTAGAAAATAGTTGATAATGAGGTGGCCTTTAAAGGTGCACCTCCAGGGAAAAGTGGCGGGGAGGGGATAGCGGACGTGGACAGTGCAGAGGACTGAAAGGGTTCAATTAAGCAATTACCATTTCCAATCTTGAGCACTGACACAGAATGGTCTCGCGACGATTTTTCACGGGTGCGCCTCGTCTCGTAAAGCGCACAAATTTTCTAAAACGGTCATCTAAAGATCTCGATAATCCCTATTCGAAGTCAACGCATCGGCTTGCTCTCTAATTAATCTGAATGTTTTATCTCGTATACCTGCCAGAACCACTATTACTTCCGTGCTTTAGACGTTCGCTTTAAACGTTTTGCTCACTGCATAGTAGTTGATGGAGATTAGAACGATTCTCGTATCTAGACATCACAATTGTTTCAGAAGGAAAGGTGGATAGACAGCTAGACAGTCATAACAAGTGTATTGTGTGTATAGTTGTATATATTCGTTATCCCCTTCTCCCGGCTGGCAACCCGGGTTAGCAGCGGGTCTAGGGGTGTAACGCAACTAATATCGTTAACCACCTTGCAACTGTCAATGCGTGGTGTCAGAAGTGATACGGGGTCCTTTTCGGCAGTTGAGCCACAAAGTAAGCCAGCGAAATAGAGCTTCTAAAGCCGCCCGCCGAGCTAGTACTATCTGGCATCATCGAGAAGAACTAGAGGCGCTTTCGCCAATGATTCCAGCTGTTCCTCAAAGCGACAGAAAGGGCCTCTGCTTCTCAATGTGGCTGGTAAGGAGGCTTGAGACGTGTATAATACTTATGAACACACTTCAAAAGACACCCATGATGCAATCGTATGATGACACAAAAGACACTTATGATGCAAAAATAATGAAACCTATGAACACTACGTGTTCCGTGCGCGCTTTCAAGATGAAGGCGAAACGCTCGAGCAGTTCTTCCGAGACCTGCGGCTAAAGATACAGTCGTGCCAAATCTGAGACCTAAAGGATTCACTTCTGCGGGCCAGATTGTACACGGCATTGCCGACTGCAAGCTGCGTCAGTGAATGCTGTGAGAATATAAGCCGCACACGTGGGACTACACCTGCGAACACCATCAAACGCTTTGAAAGATGTGGGAAAGAGATCGCGGGAGCTTATATATATATATATATATATATATATATATATATATATATATATGACAGGTGGCGCTGAACAAGCCTCGAGCCCCAAGCCGTTTCTGCTGGCATATATAGCTCTGACGTACGACGCAATCATGAACGCGGATTCTCTTTCTGACACCCCGTCTTCACCAAGACGTCATTTGAACGACGTTTTGTCTATGTTTTGATGGCAGCTATGTTTTTTGTGTACTTTTCTTTCAGGCTTTTTCTGTATATATACATGGGCACTCGCGCACATTCGCTTCATTTGTGTGTTGTGTCTGCCAAGAGCATTTTATTTTCTCGTACATTCTTCGTCACTAATGTGAGGTGCGAGAAAAGGGGGCTGATGTTTTCGCTTCTCGCGAGCGCTTCTCGGGACTTCGCCCTTTTATCTCGGCGCTCTCAACATTTACGCCTACGAGCGCCCGGAAGAAAAGCAGTCAGACACAACAAAGGAAAAAATGATGGATGACTTTTCCGTTTTTCTCGGCCTTAGTGCGAGCTTTTATGCAAAAGAAAAAAAAACGAATAGAGAGATTCGTAAGAACGAAAACACGTGACAGCAAGAGCTTTAAACATACAGCGGCCAAGTAAGAACTCTAGATGGTAGAGACGATCCAGAACAAAGAAGAAGCAAGGAACGCAAAAGAAGAGAGAAGAAAAAAAGGTTTATCTAGAGACCGGATTGAGCGTTTACTCGAACTTTTCTCGGTCTTTGCAACCCCTTAAAAAGTTCAATGACATATATGGGAAAAATAAAATACAACACGCAGACAATCTCGGTTTAGTTTTCACAAAGATCGTACTCGATACATTAATAGTGCAAGAGTATGCTTTTCAGTGTGCATGAATGCGGAGCACCAACTGTACATAGGTGGAACCAAATATACGGGTGGCCGCTAATGTCTCAGAAGATTCCCAGTCGGTACAGATTAGTGTTCAAAGCCCCGGTCGCAAGAAAGACCTATAACGCTGCAGAAAAGTGCCTGCAGTGCACTTCTCGCCTACGTAATTGAACAGTGAGAAAGAGAGAAAATGTAGAGTCAAATCCAGTACAGGGCAATTGATGTAAAGAAACTGCTTTTCGATTACAACTGAATGTCTCTCTTGACGACAAAACATGTGCGCACTCATGCATGCCAAGAATAACGCGAGAGAAATATCAAACTTCACCACAGCTTTCGCGCGTGTCCATTATTAAATTGTGATCATACTTGCGCAACTTGTTTATGAAAACAATACCATATTTGAAAGATTTGCAGCTTTCGGAAACAGCCTATAGCGGCGAAACAGATTACTTGAGTCACATAAGTCAGTGATACGTGACAGTTTTGAGAGTTGAAGTTTATTTGTCTACAGTACTGAGTAATATGGCCAATACAATATATTGTCCACTACGGTGTGTCGTAAAATGAAATTTAGAAGTGAAACGCGTTACTGCATACATAGCCTATTGGAAGACGATATTAACGTGATGCGAGCGGTTATCGTTCGAAACATCGTTATATAAGACGTAATTTCAACTGACGTATACAAAATGCCGTCCCTTTGGGCGATCAGAGTCGCAGAAGTTTGACTTCCCAGCGTTATGAGGACAAAAAAAAGATCAAATTTGAAAAGCAAACCCATGTGCCTTCGTCTTTATGCTCTTGACGTGATTTCTCGTGAAGAGTGATGCCACAAGGCCCTCACTCACCGCCAGCGGTGAATGCCCCATTTCAGTGAATTGGCATGAGCCGCTCGTGATCATTCTGGCAGGTGAACGTGGCAGCGGCTGCTCTTGTCTTCGCAGAAATAATGGAAAAGAGAGGGAGTGAGAATCGTATCGAAGCAAGAAAAAATAATAAACTAACGGAAACGGAAGTACAAGAAATTGTCAGATCCCACGTACAGTGGGAACCGATGATATGCGAAGCACGAATGAGAAATCTTGATATGTTACTTTAAAGTCAGCACAACGTTAGGAAGTAGCGATAAATGATGCCCTACATGACTTCTGTGTCATGATTATCATATTTGGATGTGTCGTTTACCTTCGTCATCTATTCACGTCACATGATATCAAACTTAGTATATGTGGAGCTAGCGAAACAGGCGCGAGCACTCTATAGATTAGCGTGGTATGTTGTCACGTTCTTACATGACACGCGTGTCACGATAATCGTGTTTGCACCAGTCTTTTATTTCGTCCTCTATTAACGTCACGTAACAGCAAATCTGGTACATGTGGAGCGAGAAAAATGGCCGCGAGCGCATCATGAAGGACCCAATATACTCCAATGTAATGTTGAAACGCGCGCACGCTGGGCACAGCGACGCTACGTTCGCAAACCGCGAGCACTCTATAGTCTGACGCCCGGCGCGACCAGAGTCCGTCGGCGCGGCCCTACGGCAACCGGCGCGAAATGCGACAAGCTGCATTTCGCGGCGATGCTTTACCCACACAACACTGCGCCGCCCTCTTTTCGTGAAGGAGGGACGCCGGACGTGCTGAAACGCGCATGCGTCAAAACAACGCAGCGCGGCGCGCTCCTGCGAGTAAATGGAAGGACCGGCGCATGGCGTGGCAACGCCGGCGTGGCGCGATTAAATTAACGCCGGCGAGCACGCGCACAGCGTCACGTCTAAATGTATTGGATCCTTGACTGTGGCATGTAGCCATGTTCTCACATGACACGCATTTCATGCTTATCATGTTTGCTCCAGTCACACATCTTCGTCATCCATTGGCGTCACGTAATACCAAATTTGCCATATTTGAAGCCAGTGAAACAGCTGCGGGCGCATCATTAGTGTGGCATGTAGTCATGTTTTTACATGACACGCATGTTGTGAATATCATGTTCGGATGTGTCATTTGCCTATGTCGTCCGTTCGTGTCGCGTAATAACGAGTTTGGTACATCTGAAGCTAGCGAAATGGCCGCGAGGGCATCATGAGCGTATCATGTAGTCATGTTGTTACATGACACGCATCTCAAGTTTATCAGGTTTGCACCGGTATCATACCTTCGTCATCCATTCATGTCCCGTAATACCAAATTTGGTATGAGTGAAGCTAGTGAAACGGCTGCCAGCGCATCATGAGCGTAGCATGCAGCCATGTTACATGACACGCATCTCATGATCACCATGTTTACACCAATGACATACCTTCATCCTTTATACCAAATTTGGAATATGTGACGCTTGCGAAATGGCCACAAGCGCATCATAAGCGTGGCATGTAGTCATGTTGTTACATGTCATTCATCTCACAATTTTCAAGTTAGGGTCTGTCGCTCGTGTTCGCCATGCAAACACGTCACACGATACCAGTTTTGCAACGTGCCATGTGAACGAAACCACCGCAGGAGCTGCAGAACCATGAAATGTAAATCATGACATTCATGACATACATGTCATGATTTTCATGTTATGATTAGACAAATATGTTCTTCATACAGTCATGTTATGTCATACCAAGTTGGTATCGATACCATTATCGAAACGGCCAGGAGAGGTAAAAGTCGTAGGCGGCCATATAGATAGATAGATAGATAGATAGATAGATAGATAGATAGATAGATAGATAGATAGATAGATAGATAGATAGATAGATAGATAGATAGATAGACAGACAGACAGACAGATAGATAGATAGATAGATAGATAGATAGATAGATAGATAGATAGATAGATAGATAGATAGATAGATAGATAGATAGATAGATAGATAGATAGATAAATAGATAGATAGATAGATAGATAGATAGATAGATAGATAGATAGATAGATAGATAGATAGATAGATAGATAGATAGATAGATAGATAGATACGCTCAAAGTAGCCGAAGTTCGCTAAGAAATGCTTCGCATTTAAAACGAAAAATAAGACCACCTTGTTTTCATTAGCTGTCATTATATCCACTGGCCGCGAGGACTGGGTGGAAGGTGATTTTGGCGAAGATTTAGTGAAATTGAACAAGAACGGTCAACGAGGACGCTGAATTCCACCCGGCACACGCCCCTTATGTCGCGTTAGAGGCATTGTTTCACGGACATTTAGGTGGCAGTGTCGGCTGCCCCAGTGGCGACGTTGATGGCAGCGTCGCCACTAACAAGCAAGAAGCAGCGTTAGCCGTGAGCTAAAATTTGGGGTGAATGCAAGTAGAGATAGGAGCAGGGGAGCGTGCTTAATGTGGCTGTCGAAGTGAAATTGCCTAGCGATTGGGAAGGCGATAGTGTGTGTGTGTGTGCATGCGTGCGTGCATGTGTGTGTGTGTGTGTGTGTGTGTGTGTGTGTGTGTGTGTGTGTGTGTGTGTGTGTGTGTGCATGCGTGCGTGCGAGGGGTGGGGTGTCTTTCGAATTTCACACATAAGTTTTAGGCCATTCTCGCATGTTTACATTCATTGTTGGTATTATATTTACTAACATCGTTATTGCGGCCATAATCGTCATCCCACATTTTCTGCTGTATAAGCGGAGCCATTTTTGCCGTACCGATGTTATTATCAGTAAGATAACACGCCATTCAAATACTTCTGCCAACATCGTCACTGACCTGTCACTAAGAGACGACCGACGGGACACGAAGTTCAGTCACGTTGTACTGCTTTTGTTTACTCTTAAATTGTATCTTTCGAAAATATGAGTCACTGCTGAATCTATGCAGAGTGTACAATCCTCTAACGCATGGATGTAAGACACAGAAAACTATATAAATTATGTCTCGTGTCAATTCTTGCGACGATTTCCAGGCTATTGTAGTGCTCCACAGCGTATGTAAAGGTGTAGCTATACAAAGCACTGTAAAGGTGCTGGGTAAAAGTGGGAATCCAAGTTTGCGGTCACTGCCTTATTTGCTGTAGAGATTCAGAGCAGACACGAAAGATTAGGAATCCTTGGCACCTGTACTACTGGAAACAATGCTTTATCGCGAAGAGTTACCGGTTAACCTCCCTGCCTTTCTTCTTACCATATCTCTACTTTTTGTTGAAATGCAGGAATATGGGCGTCTCTTTATACTTGTTGCTGCCTCGACAGGCCCGTTATGTAATCCGAGCCGTATTAACAAACTCTCGCATTATACCACGGCACATGACGCGACGATGCCGCGGTTTCGTATTCGTCCCGAAAAGGACGCGAGTTCTAATAAAACATAAACGCTTGCTACGTGCGAACAACCTTCTCTCTGTCTCTAGCTTTCTTCAAGCGTCTGCAAACGCTTCATCCTCCTTCGCTCTGCTTTGTATGATAACGCAAAAACAGAACGAGACGTGATCAAACGCCGCAGTCCTCGGGTCACACGACGTACTTGTTTCTTAGGGTCCCGGATTTACTTAGATTTCGTAGAACGGAGAGCCGGTCCAAAAAAGGGAAATAGAAAAATGCACACCTAAACATATCTTAAAGTAGGGCTGAGCACGGCCGACAACCATAAGAACAAACAGTATCATTTGAAAAAATACTCAATGCTGGTCTATGCTGTTTTTTTTTCTCGCCAAAACACGGATACCCCTAAAGCGTTGGCGTTAGATCCTCCATAAGTGCACGCATATCCAGCCACTCACTCACGCCTCACTCTTACGTATCTGGTTGCGATCCCGGCATCCATTTCGAAGATTTAAGATTTTCCACAGTGGACGTCGCTTCGTCTGCGGCAGCTGCGGTGGTCGTATAGCGAAGCTTGGCTGCGTTCAGCGCGGGGTGGGGGTCAATTCTCTTCCAACTGGTGGCGTCTATCTCGCTCTCATCTTTACAACGGAGCAATTTTTCTCGGAGCCGGTTGCCGCTTCTTCGCAAGGAAACCACGCGATTCTCGGCAGGCATGCTGTGGCGAACGTCTCGGTTAGCAACCAATGCTACCGTGCACACGGGCGAAAGGTGCGTATAGTATACACTCAACATCATATGCACGATCTTTGCTTCTGCAATGTGCGTTCCTGCTATGCGCGGAGTCGGCAGTTTGGAAACCTTGGTTGAAAGCTCGCAATGAAGGCTCGTATTTCACGGATTACAGGGTGCTTTTCAATGTCAGGCTTCCTTTCGCCACCCGAAAGGAAATAAGCTTGTTGTTGTTCTTGTTGACCTTCTCTTGTGGCTCATATTCACTGTAAGGGACCGGCCAGTAATTGAGTGGTCTTATAGAATTTTATTCAATTTTAGTGTAATAGAAGAGACAAAATGAAACAGTTAGAAATTTTAGAACGAAATTTTGATGCCCCCGTGAATGAACCAGCTATAAATCTTTTTAGAAGCAATAAATATTAACCTAATAGAAAATGTAACTTAAAGTTGAAACAAATCAGCTAAACCGCTATTGATTTCCTTCTTCTCCTCGCTTGTACCGCGCGAAACTTTTGTCGTCAACGCAATTCATGCATCGAATAACTCATGAAAAAAGGTATTACAAGTGCGCAGCCTAGGTTTGCTAGTGGAGACAAAGAAGCAGAAAAAGCTAAAGGCAATATGGCTCCTTGTCTTATTTCTGGTCTTAGCACATAGTTTTCTTACACCTCGTATCTTTCGAGAAGTCCATCTTTGTTTGTTGTTGTTGTTGTTGTTGTTGTTGTTGTTGTTGTTGTTGTTGTTGTTGTTGTTGTTGTTGTTGTTGTTGTTGTTTCAACACTTTTGTGCCCAACCATGGTGGTCTAGTGGCTAAGATACTCGGCTGCTGACCCGCAGATTGCGGGATCGAAAACCGGCTGAGGCGGCTGCATTTTCGAGGGAGGCGAAAATGCTGTAGGCCCGTGTGCTCAGATTTGAGTACATATTAAAGAAAATCCGGGTGTCGAAATTTCCGGAGCCCTTCACTACGGCGTCTCTCATAATCAAATGGTCACTTTGGCACGTTAAACCCCACATATCAATCAATCAATCACTCAATCAATGAATCAATGAACACTTTTGAAAGAAATCCTTCAATGTTTTTTCTTTTCAAGTGTTTTGTTTTTTCAGGTTTCGCGAACAGTCATTTATGTCGCAGTGTAAACGGATAATTGACTGGCCAAAAATAATGTACTACCATTTTAAGGGTGACGCACTTTTTGCTCTAGGCTTGCCCGCTGTACGTTGCAGTGGGTAGTTCATCGTCCGGCACAAACCACGAAATTTACCCACTATACACCCACAGTAACTTTCATGAACTACAGAAGTGCCCACTATATCACTATGCGATTAGTCATGTTGCTGATAACCGAGGTACCCGCTACAAATCTGTAAAGCATTATGTGCACTTTGTGCTGTTGCTGACGACAATCAAGAATAACCACGTTCCAGACCACATATTCTTTTTCTGCAATAGACGAAAACGAACGTGACCACGCTCTCATGCGCGAAATGTAACACCGACCCAGAAAACAAGCGAGGCCGGAGGCAATATTTCAGGACGCACTTGCAAATCGGCAACGCCGACAACAAGCCGCTACTCCGGAAGCGAGAGTGTGGCATGTGGCGGCTCAAGGTCCACGCAGACAGCAAACTGCCCTTAATGAAAACAGCTCAGGCAGCAGCGATTATTCGTGCCACGACTCTTGTTCAGAGGACTCAGGCCTTTAACGCACTGTGACGGGCAGCCCTGAATCAAAGTGATCAACGCCTTCATAGACGTTCAAAAAACGGTGCAGAGCGTTCCGAGAAATATACCCAATGAAACCGCCATCGACTTGCACATAAAGCAAAAACTGGTATAAACAAGTTCTTGCACTAATGCAGCTTAATCAAGAAACGAAACTTTCAGGCGTGATTGAAGAACCTATAGGACTCATCCCTATATAAATAAATAAATATGAAAGACACACATAAACTTCGCATTTGCCATCTTCAGGCTAGCGCACATCGAAGAACTACTCATTCAACATTTCATGAACCACAAAGCCGCAACAATCTATACAAAACGGAATGCAGAACTCAACCCAACTTACAAGCCATGACCAATAAAATACCTATATACCCTACACACGCGTTGTCACCAATTTACATGCATGAAAGGGCGAACAATTTGACTCCGCAGAGCTTCTACTACTCGTCATGACTCACTTCGTAGAGCTGTGTGTTTTTGTTTCATATTTTTTCATGTGTGTCGGTTAAGCCATCGATGACAATGGCTACGGTTACGACGGTACCACTCAAGGCATGAAAAGGTGCCTGAAAGTTGTGGTGTAAAAGAATGCACTGCAAAGGTAATTTATTATGCTTCTGTTAATAAAGTTTCATCATCATCATCATTATTATTGCGTTTTCAGTTTCAGTTTATTAGTTACATAGGCATCAATCACACAACACTTGTAAACAGGTGAGGATCCCAGAGTATGAATACTTAAAACGTCCATGAGGGACTTATTTTCAGTACTCATATTCACCTAGGCATGTCCCCGGGACGTTTCTGTAATGGCTCATTGACTTTTTTTTTTTCAGAGGGCTGGAACTAACCACTACATTTAACTAGATTTTCAAGGACGTAATAATACATGTGATCATTTACTTATTTTCTGTAACGTGTACGATTTGTTTCGAAAGAATGTCTGAAAGTTTGCAGGTTGCCCCTACAAATCACCGTCTATCGCAGCGCCCTGGTATGCAAAACAACAATATATATATATATGTGCAGCTCATTTTAGCGCTCAACGTGGGTCTGAAAGAAAAAATAAAGCGAGCGTACCAAAATGTCGGCTTCTGAAATGTGTTTGGTGCAGCGTTTATATCATATTAGAAAACACAGCGCTTAATAACGATCATGTACACACGTGAGGCGAGAACAAGGGTGTGCGCTGTCCTCCTCCTCAGCGCACGTCATTGTTCTCGCCTCATGTGTCTTTGTTTTTATTAGGCGCTGTGCCTTTCATTTCCCAATAAGCTCACCTCAACACTCTCTTTAAGTGTACTACTGACACAGCGTAAATTGAAGTCGCGTAAGGGTGCTAACAGTATACAACCAAGCAAAAAAAAAAGCCCTATTTAAATCGAAACAGGAATTTGTTGGGTTACAAATATTTCAACGCCCGGCTGCGGTGGTCTAGTGGCTAAGGTACTCGGCTGCAGACCTACAGGCCGCGGGATCGAATCCCGGCTGTGGCGGCTGCATTTCCGATGGAGGCGGAAATGTTGTAGGCCCGTGTACTCAGATTTGGGTGCACGTTAAAGAACCTCAGGTGGTCTAAATTTTCGGAGTCCTCCACTACAGCTTCTCTCATAATCATATGGTGGTTTTGGGACGTTAAATCCCACATATCAATCAATCAAATCTAATATATCAAGAAACCACGGTAGACACCCCAACATTTAAAAATACAGTAAAAAATGCACGACTCGCAATAGGTCGTGCAACGCTGATTCGCAGCAGAGCTGATGGACACCTGGCTCAGCCTGACCTGACTTGATTTCTGCCTTCTCAACCGTCTCTTACCCACACTTTATTGAATATACTATACTATTCTATACTGTATATCACAATGCTTGCTTCCTGTAGACCTTTTTTTTGTCTGTGTCTTTCAATACTTTCACTCTATGCAAATATGCAAACCTTGACAGCACTGCTGTTAACATCCTATGTATATTTTGTTAGCCACAAAACTTTGGTGACTCTCACTACCAGAAATACTATTCCACAAAATATCGAGAGAAAACACGGGTGCTGGACACCAATTATGGACCGCTTGTTTCAGCTTCTCTCAACCATCTGTACAAAGTGCTTGGGTGGTGGTGAGCCCGTGCCGAGTCATTGCGATGATCATTTTGTATACGGCACACGACACGAATCCACCTTAACTGTAACTATAACTATAAAAGAAGCTATAAACTATATAAAAGAAGCGTAACTATAAAAGAAGCCCGAATTAATCTAAATATGAGTTCAACTTCGTGCATGATGTGCTTTTTGTATACCTATAGCCCCTGTCTACATATATTTCCATTTTTTATGGAAATCAGAAAAAAGAGAACTTCAGGCTTTCGCGCACACTCAAAATTTTGTCGCTAAGTTGAACGAATCGAACGCTCCGACGTCGTGTCCTCACCGACATGATAGGCTTGAATAGGTACCTCATTAATGTTAACCGCTCCGTCGCGCGTACGGTCATCGTCTCCACCACCCCGCATTTTGCCACTCTAGAAATTAGTTTCGGCAATACCTGCTTCTCTTACACGTGCCCCTCCCCCAAAATGCTCTCATTCAACTATCAGCCCTCGCACGCATTGTGACAGCCTTGAGTACGTAAAATGTTTAGGAAAATCAGCGGTAGAATATTTACTATCATTTCACGCTTGAAAGAAGTTCAATTCCTTGGAAGAGCGGCAATGTGTGCGATACGGTGACGCATGGTGGTTTCATGCATAACGCACCAAGGTTTTTTCTTCTTGGTTTTTGTTGTTTTTATTTCTTTGTAAGAACGCAAATAAAAATGCCAGAGCAACAGGTGACTACAGACTTTCCGCATGCGAGACGGGAAGTGGTGGTGCCGAGTAAACCTGATTTGATGCCCGAACCTCCACGATTCTCAAATAGGCAGCTGTCACGTATGAACGAGTTTGAAGCGACGCCACGCTTGCTTATGCACACTAGTGCTTTCCGAAGCACTTCCTAAGAAGCGGTTTGGCCGTACGTTTCGCTGTCTTATCGCAACGCGTCCATCCTCAACTTTCCCGTGGTGTGATCATGTTAATGCATTGTCCCTATTTGAAGCAACCTCATTGTCTTTAGCGCCGAAACCTTGTACGTCAACTAATTAATTTAACGGAGCTAATTCACGGACCAATCATGGCGTAGAGCTTCTTAGCGTGTGCTTGGGCAGTATATGCGGCGTATTTTTTTAAAACTGAAGAGCTGGATGATTACAATTTAACAAGTAAACCACGTCTATATTCAATAAAAATATATATGGAGAGTGCCCGAAATAAGGTTTTAGAGTTTCCTTAAAGTTGAGCATGGAAGGTACGTGAGAACAACCTATGTAGGTAAGCTATGTACTTATGCATAAAAAAATTTAGCCATTACCGCTTTCAGCCACCCAAATAACTAAGATTGCATAATAAACGTTTTAGTGTCTGCAGTAAGCGTGCATATGCGCAGTGAACAGTTGGACCATTCGCTTTTATACACAGTTACAGTTGAAAGAGTTCCTCCAACATATTACTGCTCCGAGACACTCCACTGTAAGGCATATTCGCTGTTTGCACGGTTGCGTATGCAAGGCAATGAGCACTGGCGCAAAGATCCTCCACGATGTGCCGTGGCATTTTCGAGTGGCTTGCAACCTGGCAATGATTCGAAGGTGTAAGCAAATATGATGACGGTTACTTTTTTCAGAATCGGCTGGCGAAAGTCTTTTCGTCTTCTCGTGCCACCAGGGAGTAACAACTTCACCGATCCTGTCGGCGTACACGCTCACAAAATCTTCATGTTATTGGTTTTCGAGTAAACTTCGATACCACTGCTTTTTTCTTATTTTTCTTCCAATACGGCCACTACGTCAAATAAAAAACACATTTGGAAGAAACGCAACATGAAAGCAGCATTAGATAGCTAACGTAGGCATGGTGTTGGGAGGAAGAAAAACAAGAGCAACCTGTTCTGTTTTGTTTCTCATTTTATTGCCGAGATGCAATGCTGTTAATATAATGAAACGAGAAAAAACAGAAAAGTTAAGAAAAATTGAAAGATTGGCGCACTTACGAATGCCATCAGTAACGCTAATGCACTCAGACCGCATTGTACTGTCGCAATGCGTCGATTTACAGCGAGCAAGTCGGCATCAATCTTAACGCAGCTTCTTCCTTGGCTGCATTCTTTCAACTCCTTCACTACATCCTTGCACTGTGTGTTGTTTCCGGACCTTCTCGTCGGGATTTTTTTTTTCTGCGACAAGTGCGCACAAACTGTTTCTATGCGTACAGATTGGCTGTGAGACAAAGAGGCAAAAAAAATAGAGAGATATGTAAAGTTCTAGACAAATATATATTGAAACAGGTATATTGAAGAATAAGCGCAGAGACTGAAATAAATAGAGCAGTGCAAAGCGTTCAAAACAAAGTTATGATAGAACTGCGCACAACAGAAGGACAACTCCTTTTTACCGAGGAAAGAAAGAAAACGACTGTTGCAGAGCAAGATGGGTCATAAAAGAACTTTTCGAACTTCAAAATAGACGGAAAGTGATTTCAAGCACTGTCTATTTTTTGTCATAGTTCAACTTCTTTTCTGCTTTTCTAGGCTACAGCCTGCATCAGACGAGTAAGTAGGAGCCAAACATGCATTGGTGCGATGCAAGACCATGATGTGCGCGAACGCGCGTCCTGAAATCGATCAACTCAGTGGAGTCGCGAAAGGTCTGCTGAGCATCTCCGGCAGCAAAAGGCAAGGCATACAATCTAGCTTTTGAATCTCTTTTCTTTGGCTGTTCTTTTCAGGGTCGACATGTTCGAGCCCTCATGCGGTGCGGATAGCTCTTACATCCGAGCAACAGGGGTCGCCGTCACCCCATAAACGCAACCGTAAGCAATATGCAAAACACTCTCATTCATGGCCCCGAGCTTCAAGACGCATCACGAAGGGAGAAGGTGGACAGGGGGAGAAAGAAGATGTTTTTTTTCGGGAGCGGTTCGAGAGAGAATGCTATAAGAAGAAGAGGAGACAGACACTCGTGGTGCCTTTTGAAAGAAACCTCTTGACTGACACTTCACAGTCGCCTTTCCTCTCTTTTTTTGTTGGTTCTAGTTCATTTGCAAGCTGGCTCAGATGAGAAATGTAAACGAACCGGCAGCTGTGATGGCATGCTCTTCAAAAGGACTGTCCTTGGATCAGCAGCTCAAGACGACGACAGTAATGTTGAATTCTCGAAGATCCCGTGACTCGATTATACGCAAGCTATTTCTATTCACTCCCCTCCAATCTTCAGTCACTGGCTTGCATTAGGATCTTTTTTTTCTCATTTTTCCTGTTCCTCGTAAATTCGACGCAGCTGTTGAACAGTTGTCGCGGCTGCCACGATGGCGTGTACCCGTTTAAGTCGATTTCTTCAAACTATCCACCTGTCATGCCGACTATAGTCGGGGGGGGGGGGGTGCGTTGTCATCGGATGTCGGTGCGCTCTACTACAAATGCTCGCTGTAGCGTCTCTTTTGACGAGGATGAAATAATCGAGACTATCATTACTGGTAGAAGAAAGAGCATTCAGTTTCCCGAAGAGAAGCTGTCGCAGTGGGCGAAGAAGCATCAATTGGTGAGGTAACGCTTGGTATTATACACGTACTACTTACACTAAAAAGTAACGGAGAGGTTCTGTTTAGCGTTGCATAAACTGTTGCCAAGCTTGGGGGGTCAGTGTTGCCAGACTTGTCCCTGTAGAAATGGTCCCTGTAGTTGTGACTTCCCCGAAAAGGTTTTGTGTCGTCCGCGGTGCATTTCGCGAGTGCATGAGTGATGTTGGCCATTTTAATTAACAGAATGAACCACGCCTTGCAAATGTCAGGGCGTGTTCTCTTGCTGTGTGCGCAGCTGTGCAATTGAGAGATCGTGTCTCGATCAGTATTAGGGACGAAGCGCATGAATTATTAAGGGGAAATGAACTTGCGAGCCGCGTCGCCGAAGCACGGAATATCTCCGTAGCTGTGCGTACCTAGTCGACTGCGCACACCAACGCGTTTTTTGGGGAAACTGATTAGAGTCCGAACGATATGTCTTGTGCTGACACAGCTAGGGGAAACACAGCGTCCCCGTCGTCGCGCGCGGTCGACGTAGCACGATCAGTTGTGCAGAAAGCCCACTTCTGATATATGACCGTCAGGCACGATCAGAAGAGGGAAACGATCGCCTGATTCGACTCTATTCAGTTTCCCCAGAAAACGCGTCGTTGTGCGCAGTCGGCTAGGTACACACAGCTACGGAGATATTCGGTGCTTCGCGACACGAGTGCGACGTATATTGAAGCGTGGCTCACAAATTCACTTCCCCTTAAGCATTTATACGCGTCGTCCCTAATACTGAGACACGATCGCTTAATTGCACAGCTGCGCACACAGCAAGAGAACGTGCCCCTACTTGTGCAACACGCAGTTCATTCTGGCAATTAAAACGGCCAACGTCACACACGCGAACAAGTTCATCGCACACGCACTCCCAAAATGCACGGTAGGCGATATGCACCACGGACGACATAAAGCCATCACGGGGAAGTCACAACTACAGGAGCAAAATTTTTTCGCCAAATTTGGCAGCAGTCTGGCAACAACCACCCAGAAGTCTGGCAACTGACATATGCAACGCCAAACAAAACCCTGTCGAAGTAACAATACCACGTAGTAGAAGAGATATCTTTGAAAGTTACGTTATTTTTGACCTAATCATAATATCTGAGGTTTTCGTGTCATAAACACGATATGATTATGAGGCACGTCGTGAGAAAGGACTCAAGATATTTCAGCTGGTGTTCATTAACGTCCGCAGACATCGCACAGTACACGAGCTTCCTTGAAGAAGAGAATGTGAAATGCGAGTCAGGCGACAGAGCGTAAGCTGCGAAGATTGTCTTCCAAGAGGTTTACAAAAAGTACATGAAAATCGTGTATAAGAAGTTGTCCTCTGTAGTTGTCAACTCTGATTTAGCGGAAGCTCTTTACGGAAAGACGTAAACTATTTGACTGCTGCGTCTATCAGGTGGACGACAAATTAATAAAAATATGTGGGTAACGTGACAAGTAAGAGTGCGATAGATAAGAATAATAGTGCACTGAATGTCAGCGTCAGAATGTCTAGGTTTAGCTATGCGCGCATATTTATGCAAAGCCACCATTCCCACTTTACTTTTTTTTAACTTACTCGCCGTAGAAATGTGAGGCGTCTGCTTGTGACCGCGTGAAAGAGATGTGAGCAGTGACTACAGTGTCTCACTAAATGTGTGCAGTAGGCTAAAAGCTGGCATGAGCGTGGATGTGGTCATAAAAATACATCAGGTACTCCGGTAGTACGGTTGTATAACTGACGAGAATGGAGAGGTGAACAATGTTGGCCCAAACTAGAATGCGGTCAGTACTCTGTACAAGCGAATGCTCCAATGCATACGTGACTTCTGCACCACTCTCAGAGCAGCGGCTGCAGATTAGGTCGCTTTACAAGTTGATGCTGCAACCAGGTGCTCTGTAAATGTAAGTCACCGTATCCAGTGTTCAGCCGAGATGAGTGTTCTTCAAGTCAGCGCGTTCAGCGTTGAGACTGCAATTCACCTTGTGAAGGGGGAGCTGTGATATGGGGAAACATAACCTGCATGTCCCAGCCTTTACAAAACATGGTCTTTTAGAGGCATCCCGTGGTTAACAAAGCATACGAGGCCAGATTCTAGGGTACCATGGAAAGCGTATTCGTTAGGTGCGTAAAACAATTCGTAAATCGGCAACTTTGTCACTTGTTTAGTGTCACTTTGCACACTTGTTTAGCGTTCTCGAGGACATTCTGTCTCACAGGCACCTAAATGTTGCCTGCGTGTCGTCAGCAAGCCGTCAGCATGACGCGTTAACGTTGTTCGTTGACTTTGTGTTGCCAGTGCGTCGTATTTTCGTGGTCTGTGTACTGTATGTAGGTTCTCTGCAGGTTGTGTTTAGGTCGTCCGTAAGCCTTCTGTTGCCCTTTGTTATGCCTGCGAGTCCGCAGCGAACGTCCATGCCTCGGAAAAAGAAAATCTGTGTCAAGGCCAGCACGCGAGCCCGCCTGACGCGATCAACAACTCAACGGCGTCATCAAGCGACGGCGCCTTTCTGGCGCGCACGTGCAGTGAGTCACCCCAGCCCGCGAGCCCGTCGAGTAAACAACGGGCGCCTTCCTGTCTGGTGGGTCTGACGCAATGCCTGGTGACGTCACTTGTCCTTGGGTGCAGCCACCTGCAGCGCAGCCTCTCCAGATTCGGTGAGAAAGAATGACGCGGCCCAGCGGCGACCCCATTGGAGGAGTCTGACCTCATGACCAGCAGCGCTTCTGGTTGGACATTTTGTTATTCAAAGAATCCACCCGGTGCATATAAAAGAAGCCCTGCGGCGCGTCGCGACCAGCAGTCCTGTGTGAGAGCAGACATGTGTGTCGCAGTTGAGCTGTGTGTCAGAGTTGAGCTATGTGTTAGCAGTCCTGTGTGAGAGCAGACATGTGTGTCGCAGTTGAGCTGTGTGTCAGAGTTGAGCTATGTGTTAGCAGTCCTATGTGAGAGCAGACATGTGTGTCGCAGTTGAGCTGTGTGTCAGAGTTGAGCTATGGGTTAGCAGACATGTGTGTCAGAGAAGAGAGCTATGTGATAGAGAGTTGAGCTGTGTGTCAGAGAAGAGAGCTATGTGATAGAGAGTTGAGCTATGTGTTAGCAGCAGACCCATTTGAGAGTAGAGCTATGTGTTAGAGAGAAGAGCTTGGCTCTTCGGGTCTCTAAGCTGTCGGCCCCAGTGCCGTATTTGTAACGCCTCTGTATATATGCTGTACATAAACCTTGTTTAACTCACCGTCGTCTCGTCCGCTCGTTTATCAGCTCTGTACAGAAGCAGTCGCGAGCTGTGAGAAGCAGTCGCGAGTACAGAAGCAGTCGTGAGTGGAAGAAAATAAGCGGGAAGAAAGAAAAAGACGGCACGGACTTCCGAAAGCAACAGTAACGTGCAAATGGTGCAAATAAAAATGGAACAACTTAAGTCCAAACTCAAAAGGCTTTGGGAAGTGTAGTATTCTCCCTGCGTCATTTAGCTAGAGCAAATTTGGGCCTCACACTCGGCATAAAGGCTGGTTTCGGCTAATAAAGTGCAGCGTTTCAGTAGTACCACGCCATCTAAAAAAATAATTCTGTTTTTTTATTTAATATTTGTCACAAACATCTTCTGTAAGTTCTCACGTTTTGTATAATGTTGGCAAAAAGGTAACCCTTCAACGAAATGAGCACTTCCTAAAACGAGAGTACACTTTTTCGACCGAGAATTGGTGCTGTTTATTCTGGGGAACAACACACTTATCAAGGAAAACAAACATCGAAGTGCCGTTCTGCGTTTTAGTGAAGTACTGGACAAAAAGTTGGCACAAGTTGTTTAACGTCAAAGCGGCAATCAAAGCAGATATGAATATGTCAAATAATGAAGTTTGACCTGCCAATTAACCTGATAACAAACCATTACATATAGTACAAATATGCTAATACCACATCACCCACATAACCTACGACTTATCTTCGAAGTACCACATCAATATTTTATCGAACGAAGCTAGTCGCACAGTTGGATATCTCTGCAGAAAATGCTCGGTTGCCACAGTATACCAATTAAGGAATTGCTGTACGTTTCAAAGTTCGTTCAAACTTGAAACATGCATCATCAGTGTGAGACCCCCACCAAGCCATCTCAATTACAGAAGAGTTGATTTCAGAGCCAGTCGGATCACGTCACCTGAATATACTGGAAATAAGAATGAGGGATGGAAACAGAATGCAGACGTGCATGACGCTGCCTCTTGACCTCATTTCTGGAGGCGATGGACAGTCATCAATTCTAATTCGCGATGTCCGTGAGACTGTAACATGTAGGAAACAGTTGACAATATGGAACTTAGAATTAGCCATGAAACATGGCAAAGCGTGCGGAATGTAGGGTGCATTCAATAATACGTGACCCCGGGCCGCATTAATAGCTTAAATGTTGAATAAGCTGTTCATAACCACGTAACAGCAGTGCAGTGGAATGTTGGCATCCCTGGTAACCATGAATACAAATGATACATTATAATCTTGGCATTTTCTCCGTAAAAAATTAGAGCTGTTCCAAAACAATTGAATATTACTAGATGTCAACCTAACATTGCCATCTTTACACTATAGCCTTAGAGAACTGTACTTACAAGGGTTAAAGTTGTTGTGAAGGGGACGATTAAGTAATTAGGTACGAGTAATAACGAGCGTTCACTAATTAGCAAGGTAAGTTATTGAGAAACGAGCCTGGTGTGGGACCCTAAGAAAAGGAGAAGTCTACGCCTATCGCAATGGCAGCTTTTCAAGCCTGTGTATCTGCTAAGCTTGCCTCTCATGAATTTCGACATTCGCTGAATTAGAGTGATGTAGCGAACACGTGACACCATTCATTGTAAAAAGGATGAAATGTCGTTGGTTCTGTCACGTCTTTTCAGTGGCAGAGCATGTCAAGCGAAAGATAATTTGAATGCACGGTGATTGTAGTAAACGCATGGCTCACACAATTCACATTCACAGTGTTGGTGGCACGTTTTACCTGTAATATAGTGAGAAAGAGGAAGAGAAAAAAATGTGTGGTTGTTGTTGGACTCTAGTAGCGCTTTTCACACGAACGAATTTTAAGAGTGCTACCAGCACTATTCAGTAAAGGTCGAGTACAAGTGTCTGGTCGAGTACAAGTGTACTGCAGGTAGTATACGACATACATTTACTACCTCAGAGTAGTAAATGTCTGCAATCTACTATCTGCAGTAGATTGACCTGCCAACAACATTCACAACTTAGGTTGTGAATGTTGTGACAGCCTTTATACTTCAAAAGTTAGTAAGTAGTACTTTCTTTTTTTTTTGAAGAGAGATTACTGGCGGAGAATCTTGAGCGGCATTCATTCCACCTTTGAATGAATTATTTGTAGCACCGATCTCCGTTTTTTTCTTTTTTTAGTTCATTTTCAGTGACATCCTTGGTACACGACAATTGTGGTTCGTATCTGGGAAAACAAATGCAGCCGCTTGGAAACGGTCGCTAACTCGTCGGGTCATTTCTCACTTTTTGCTTTATGTTTAAGTCTGCGGAGTTTCCTCCGCAGCATGCGACGAAGACAATCAGAGATGTATGCACAACAGCCCTGGGAACCGCAAAGAGTCGGAATAATAGTAGCTGCATTTTCTGCGGCGCTATGATAGTTCATAAAGAAAGCGGCAGTTTCAAAGCGGAAAACTAAGATTGAAGACGCAGACGGACTTTTTCAAGGGAAAGACAGTGACTTAACAAGCGAAGTTTAAGAAGCAGTATTCCAACGAGTCGCAAGTGCATCAGAGTGGGGCATGCATTTCTCAAGAGCTTTAGCTGAACAATACGCGCATTTATGCAGATTTATTTTAACTCGCAACAGCAGCAGCCGCCTAACGGGTGTTTCAGGCGCACGCATGGCCCTGCATGCGCCACACTGGATTAGTCGCGCACGAAGAGGGGCCAGCGACGCGTAGCGACTGACGACTGCGCAGCAGGTTGGGACGCGGCAGATATGGGAATCGAACCGCAAGAGCTTGTCGTCCCAACACTGAGAAAGCTGGTGTACCCAGGCTCTTTTAGTCACATCGTTATTCCGCGCTTTCCTTTTCACACCAGTTACAAGTTTAGTTTATTTTTCGCAGGCGGCAATGTTTCGCAAAATCTTGGCTGGTACGTGTGCGCTTAGTTTGAGCTGGACATGAAAGCAAAAAAAAAAACAAAAATATATTTTTTTTTTGTTTGCCGCCACCCACATTTTCGTATTGCGTGCTCGGTGCGATATTATTTCCTTCTATGTGGTAATTCTTGCTTGTTACTTTTTTGTTCGAGGCATACGATGATAGCCGCTGGCAAAAACTTAACCTGATTGAGAGCCCAGAACCCCGCTGTCCGTCGGAACGCAGCTTGCACCTCAGAACTGGCGGGACATAGACACGTTGTAATAAAAGTTCACGCGCCTGACTCACTGGGAAATGAAAGTGCAAAGAAATGAGGACAAAATGGCTGCTGCGGAATCATGGCTGTTGGCCCAGCCTTCATGTGTAATTACTTTTTTATTGTTAATTAAAAATATTTCAATAATTATTTGTATATAAATAATGAATAAAAAGAAAAAGAGGAGTTTCTGAAGCAATCGAGCTGCTACTGCTTCGATTTCTCTTACCGAGCACGTATACTTGTGTTGGCAAATTTAAGAGGCAAGCTGCAGTGTTCGAAGTGTCTCTAATGAGAGTGCACGTGTATGTCATCAGGAGGAGAAGGAGGAGGAGGAAAGTTTAAGTGGAAGGACAGGGAGGTTAGCCAGTTCATAGACCGGCTGGCTACCCTGTGCCGGGGAAACGGGTGAGGGGAATAAAATATGATAAAAAGAAATGTTGCGAAGAGAGAGAAAGAGAAATTACAAATAAAATTGCGACAGAGGAAAGGCTACGTCAAAGAGTATAAGACACTAGGCCAGTTGCCCGCAAAAAGCACTAGACACTTGGCCAGTTGCCCGCAAAAAGCGTAGCAAGGCTTTTAAAGCCTTCTGGGCAGAGGATGGGCTTGGCCAATGACCCAGAATTCCTTGTTCCGACAAAGGCCGATCATCCAGTCTATGCCCAGCGGCAGTCAGTTCTTGTCTTGGCACGTTGAAATGGGTGCACTCGCATAGAAGGTGCGCGATGGTTTCTTCGCAGCTGCACTAAGTACACGTAGAAGAGCTGGCCATTCCAATGAGATAGGAGTACGCATTCCTGAAGACCACTCCAAGCCAAAGGCGGCATAGAAGAGTCTCCTCAGCTCGAGATATCCTTGGGGGAAGACGAAGCTGCAGATCGTCATCCAAGTTATGCAGGCACTCCTGTCGAGTTCCACTGTACCAGTGTGAGATCACGTGCAAGCGAACGAAGTCTTGTAGCTGCGTCAGTTCTTGACAATGGGATAGCTGTGTATTGGGTACCGTCGAGTGCAGATATAGCGGCCTCATCTGCGCGGTCATTGCCTATGTCATCAGGACACTTCAATGTCCTTGCCACTTGAAGGTGATAGAGAGAAGTGAAGGCAGCAATCAGGTTAATCCTAGCCTGGGAAATGTATCAACCACGGAAATCGGAATGAGGGAGAGATAGCAATGGAGGACAAGTGATGTACGTGCGTTCGAGTAAAAGCGTTCCCACCACAGGAACAGGTGCAAAGCCCCTTAAATGTCAGTGCGTACAACTTTGCCCAGCCTGAAAGACAGTCTGTTCATTGTATCACAGAAGCTTAGGAAATAATTTTATTTCACCACAAAAGAGATACTAAGGCGTTTTCGTTAAACAACTGTAACGCCTAATAATTATGACAGTGCTCACGCTGGCTTACTTATATGGCATAATTGAGGCGTCAACCTGTAGCAAGATTCGATCATGTTTACGGTGACTCTTAGCACAGTCCATGTATATGGCTATATAAATGCCGATTTAATCAGGGTTAGCATACACAATGGTCTCATTGGTTTTCGTTTTTGTTTTTGTTTTCAACGAATCAAATCGAAGATGACTGACTGGGGCAACTAGTTCTGCAAGTTTCCCACGACGCGGGCTGCTTTACTGCGCTTCCTCTAAAAAGTCTCCGAGACTATAATTTTTCCGAAATACTGGCGAGAGGTTCCATCCCGCGTCCTACCAGAAAAAAAAGACTTCCTTCTTGCGTTTATTTTCCTTCTGTCTGGCTAACTGCCGAAGCCTTGTAGTTTCTTTTTTCTCTGCGCCACACCGGACAAAAAGGTGGCGGGAAACTCGCATTCCGTCACTGCGGCCCCATGCCCTGCGCCGTTCCTCCATCACTGGCCATGATTCATTAACGACCTTTCGCAGCACTTGGCTGCGAGTTGCTGGCGCTAATGATTATGGCGTAATAATTACAGTGGCTTGTTCATAGACCCCGAGCGAAGGTGTGCCCACTTTTCTCGTACGTGTGTGTGTTTGTGCGATGGCTGTGCGCAGGCTCTGATGATGCGTGCTTTCGCGCAGCAAGCAGCTCGTTCTAAACCACTGCTTGTATAGCCCGACGCCAGATAAGAGTAGCGAGCTCCGGTGCCGGGCGCTAAATTGAGTTCGTTTTGTGGACGACCGCGGTAGCCACCACAGCAACACGTGCACCATCAAAGCGTTCCTTCCCCTGACCCTACGAATAGAACTAATCACTACTCTCCGGGCTTTTTTATTACTTCTTGCAATTTTTTTTCCTCAAAGAAAAACAAAGCGAAATTGCCGCCGATGAAGGTGACCACGATTGTTTTACTGCCTATTCTTTCAAGAAACAAAATTGCTAAATTGTTACGGCAAAAGAAAAAAAAATAACTGGTTGAAGGCTGAGTAGCGGTGAGTGAATTAGTGCGTTTGAACTCGAGGGTGGGCCCTAGTTTTGCTTTTACATTTACGCGATTGTGGTAAAGATGAATTTCAGCGTAAATGACGTTGCAGCTGCATAATGCGCGAATTGCTTTTTTTTTCTGCCGCTTCTCGGAGCAGGGTAGGCATAAACCACTTTGTTATTCGAGAATCGCAAAGTGCGCCGATATCTGCCGAGTGACGTTAAAGGCAAACAAATAAAAGAATGTTGCACTTCCTTAGAGGGCTGTCTTGGGCCAACTAAGGAACCCTCCCAGCAAATGCAACCCTTCGATCATTAGTCCACAAGCGCTAACGACATCAGGTGCCTTGCCATGGACGTAGAAAATGCCACTCACTGCAAAGGTCCTGACTTGGCTCTGCTCTCGGGCACTCAATGCCCGCAGACATAATTCGCTAGAGTCAACGCAATATGGTAGTTATGATGGACGCGTGGAAAATTTTCAAATGACGTAGCGAATGCTACCTGACCACGCATTTGTTAATGACTTTCACAGTTGGAATTTAGAGTTCGTAGTGGAAGGTTTTACGAAATAGGTGGCTATAAAATTGATCCCACGCACAAATGGATTCAATGCACCAGTTAAGACAGACAAAGATATGATAAAATGTCTACAAAGATGCGACAAATTCGAAGATTTGTTGTGTGCACAGATAGGCGTGTGCAAAGAAGAGATTGAAATGTACTGCGATTAAGTGAAGCTCCCTCACTGCATATACAAAGTTACATCAGTGCCATCAGGGCTGACACTTCTCGTGGCCAGTAATACATCGCGTGAGCTGAAAAAGACACACGTAGAGAAAAATAAAGAGAAGGAAGAGCACACACATGCACGGAAATACCTGAAATCAGAGTGCGTTCGCCTATGAACCCACAGAAAATATCCCTACAAAGAAAAACAATTATTTCCCTTTTTTCCTTCCTAACCCTCCCATCCCCTTCTATTCCTTCCCCACAGCAGTGTAGCACGCAGAAAAATTTTCATCTGGTTAATATCCCAGCTTTTTAATTCACAATCCTCTCTATCTCTCTCTCTCTCGCATGAAAAGATTCACCTAATTAGAGTTATTATGAACATTAGGAAATGAAATTACTCAAATTTTGTCAGAATAGCAAGTTTTGTCTTTAACAGATTTATGTACATGTATACGACCTATTATAGAGAAGTTTTGTTCTTCGGGGCAGAACGAAGCTTGATCTTTCGCCGACAACGTTGCAGACACAACTAAACAGTTTTTTTCATTATACTGTATACACTCTTAACGAATCAGAAGTTGGCTATGAAAGTAGATTGAATTATTCTTAGGAACAAGTGCCAAATGTATCGGAACAATTGGGGTATTGTGAAGAGAAAACTGGACGTTGTGACACATTCGGCCTGCCACTAAGATTGAATCACAGCGTTACAAAAGAGAAAAAGATTGTCTTTAGCATGTCGAGAGCGCTAGCGAGTCTCCGTTGATGTCTCTTATTTATTTCTTCTTGATATGTCCCCTCTACGCATCGTCCTTAAAAATAATAAGAATAAGACGAAAAGTGTTCAACAAAAAACAGAAGTGCTACTCGCAAGATAAACGGACAGTGTGGCATGGCTGATGCGCGGCGAGGATCCGATGACAGCGTCGAGCTGGCGTAAACACAATAAACACGACAGGCACAAAGTCAACAGCGAGGTGGCGAAATATCCGGTGAAAAATTAACATCACAATGGAGGCTAGAAGCAGTTTTTTTTTCTCCTGCCCAGACGAGCTGCTAGCCTCGGGGCCGAATAATCGAGTGCTGACAGTGAGGCCTCCCTTGTTGAGTGTGCGAAGGTGATGCGCCGTGGTGCTTTTCATAGTAAGTCTATATACAATGCAGCGAGCTGGCTGTGATAGAGTAAAGCGTTGAGATACAACAAGGGGGGCGGGGGGGGGGGGGGTTGTATCCAAGAGCTCGTTCAACATAAAGGGGCTACAGTAGCTTCAGGCAGAATTCTTGCGAAGCGCCTTCTATCGTACACCCGTTTATCAGCGCGTGAAATGATGGGATTAGACGCAAACGCCGGACCCGGGGCACAAATATGTCTTCAAATGACAGCAAAAAGAAACGAAAGAAAGGGGACACGGTGTTAAACTTTGAATATGAGAACGAGATATCAAGGTTCATCGTGATATTCTGAATAAATGAAAAAAAGTAGCTGAGCGCTCCACAGGGAAAAGCTTTGTGAACTCACTGCGTCTGATTGGCTACATTGGCGACGTCCCGACACCTTCGATATCAGTCATTGCCGGAAACGAACGTTTCGCATTGAGACTTGGATGGGCTCGTTATTTCGTGCGTGTTCTCGGTTGTCGCCTCCTTCCCGTCGTTACGTTGAGAGCTGCAGCGACAAGTTCTACCAAATGGACGAGCACGAGCACAGCGCGACTGTCACTTGGATTTCGATAGACGCGTTACATTCCCTTGCAAAAGAAGAAGCCCAAACAATAAAACGAGATACGTTCTTTCCATTGTAAATTGCGAAGAGAAGTCGTCGAAACTTTTTATCATGTGGATTTCAACGTGGCCCGAAGGCGTTGCTCAAGAGAGCAATGTTTAGCTGTTTCTTCTTTTGAGACAAAAATAAATTTCGTAAAGTCATACAGACATTCATATGTCAGAGCGAGGAAAAGCAAGTCGGCGTGTTGTCAAGACGTCTTAGCATTATCACCCGTGTCGCTTCGTCATTTGTGAGGACGTTCACTCTTTACTTTTAATAGACGAACGACGAGCAAGCACAGGAAAATCCGTAACATTCGAGAAAAAATTTTAAGACGCACACATATTTTACACGTCTTTCTCATTCTGTCTATCTCCTTATTTATTTCTTCCCTTTCTTTTTGTTTTTATCTCTCTTTCGTTCATTGTCTTTCTTTGTTTTTTCTCTTTCAATAAAGTCGTTTTTAAGCTTCCCGTCATCTTCTCTGGTTCTTCGCTTACTTTGTATTTCTCTGTTTCTATTTATTTATACTTACCGCTGTCTTACCCTCACTGTGTCTGCGGATTTGCTGTCATACAGTACACAAATCACGGTGGACCATCCAGTGCACTTGTGGGAGCGCAGTGGAAGAGGAAGGAGCGAACGATGTTCAAGAAAAGAACGAAGAGAGCACGCACCGATTCATAAAGACGAGAACTTTTCTGTGCGGCACGGCAAACTATAGTTACTGTACTTTACTATGTATGGCTGAGCTTTATTTATCTTTTTATTGCTAGCTGTTTAAACTAGCCGTAATTTGAGTGGTCTATCGGAAAACTATCATCAACATAACCAGGCATGGCCCCAGTTAGCCCAACAAATGGCTGCAAAGCTGCTCCGGTGAGCTAAAGACCTCAAATACATAGAACAAGAAAATAGGAAATGAGCAAGGCAACGGCCGCTGCAAGAGGACCTCCAAGTGATAGAAGGCCTTCGCCAACGACGACGTACCTGCAATTCTATGAGAGGTGCGAGGTTCTGTATCTATAGTTTCCGTCTTGTGGCTAGTGGAGTGAAGCCTTGCGCATCTTTGTGCAAGCTTCACTAACTTTTTGTCAAATATTTCTCTTTCTCTTTTTTATGTTATTTCTATCTTTTTGTATGTGTTTTGTTTGCACATGAATTTATCGCATAATTCACCGGACAAATAGGTGCACGTCTGCTGGTAGCCAAGAAGAAGAGGGGCAAAGTTAGCGCGTACCGGTTTATGTTAATGATCATTTGCTAATCGCGGCACATCGCCAGCCTTTATCATAACAGCTCTGCGGCAAGACTTACACCTTAATATTCACTATGCTGCGCGCGTCATCATCAGAAAACATCGTTTTGGTGCGTCGAACGCAAGGTGTCATTTACTCTGTTGTTTTACTTTTTAGACTCTGTCATCGTGACTAGCACTACTACTTTTCGCAGTACCTTTTCAATAGTAGGAAACTTTGTGAGAATCATATTGTATCATGGTCAGTTTCATGCTTTACCTTTTTATTATCTCGTCTCTCTACTAGACGGGTTTCTGTTAAAAATTTTGCCTTAGCTATTACAGAAAACTATTCTCCCACTTTGCTTTCATCAGCGAGATTTCCAGGCACACTAGCGCTTTAGGAGTTGAGTCCATCTGTAGCGGGCCCTAACATATAGGTACTATAATGCAAAAGTAAACAGCAAACACAAAAAGCGACGAGCTTTTCCAGGGGATTAGGGCAATAAGTATCAAGAAAGAAAACTTAGAATGAAAAAATTTACTTCCTCCTATTCTTGTAATCTGTCTCACATTTTTCTCTAGCCTGTCCAATAATATTAATGGCCCCATCACGCCTGGCACAAAACTCGCGTTGTTCCGCAGTCCTCGAAAATTGGTCGTAGCATAGATACGCTTAACCTTCTGTCGTAACAGCTAAATTCATTCGTGTCGCGCTCTAAACAGTGCGCGTCGCTGCGTAAAAGTTTATTCAAAAGCGCGCCGACAATGAGCTGAGACAGGAAACCCTAGACTTTCGTCGCTTCTCGGGAAACTTTCCTCGAGCTTCACTCACTAAAAAACTTGAGGTTCGAACCAGCACGAGTGAACAAAATGCTGTCGTGTCACCCTTGTTTACAACAACGGGCGTTCGACGCTATACGGTTCCACCCCTTTCGCTTTCCTTGTTCCGTTTACCCCTCAACACATTCTTCCTGAACGCCATTGTGTTCCGGCCCGCTTTCTGTACGGCTCGGGTTTTCACCTAATGAACGACTCATCCAGCTCAGCCATTATTTAAAGGAACGAAACTGCATTTGCCAAGGTTCGCACGGCAGTTTCTTTTGTGTTTATTGTTTTCTAACTTTTCCACCACATGCTTCATGCACTCCATGAGTGCGTGTAAAACACCTTTTCAGAATACACTTTCTACTACGGAGAACGAGCTGGTCGCCAACATTGCCATATTTCCATCTCGTGCACGAGCACAGTTTTGCAAGAGCCTCCGCTCGGCTTTCCGGCTGAAATGACGAGGCTATGCTGTGCGTACCGACGTACATTTGTCGGCGGTCCGCCATCATGTTGTGAGGTAAAAATGTTACGGTGGTGCACTGAAATCCGGGTACATATATGTGAAAATACATACATACATACATACATACATACATACATACATACATACATACATACATACATACATACATACATACATACATACATACATACATACATACATACATACACACATTAGTTTCATCATGCCGGTGCAAGGGGTGCCGCCATCGTCATCAAGGTAAGGAAGAACATTCGGAAATTGGCGTTGACTTGAAGGATTATGGCGTCGCGTTGGAAGACTAATGATTGAAGCATCGGGTTGCGATATTGGACGACTGAGGTCATGTTCCCCAATGGGGCGCCGGCATAGAAATTCATTTTGAAATGTGGCGATGTCGGGAAGACAGTAGCAGCCACATTAAAAAAAACAGATATTAATGAATGAAGCTTGGCTTCGATGTTGACAATAGTAAGGTCACACGGGTAACAATAGTGTGCCTATAACAACTTTGTTAACAAACATAAATGCAACGCGTTTAGCTTGTCGTGTACAAGTGATCGCAGCAATATCATTCAATCCTGATGTTCACATATGTTTAGGAACGAATAAATAGATGTTGCGGTGCGATATTGTGTTATGTCCATAGACAAAGAGAACATAAAGCAAAAAACTAATAATAATAATAATATTAATAATAATAATAATAATAATAAATAAACCGGTGGGTGGTCAAGCAGGTGAACAACCGGTTTAAAACTCCAGACAATGGGTACAGATAAGAGGAAGTGGAAAGGAAAGTAGAGTGGTCACTATCTTTCCTGACCGGTCAAGCACTCCTTCGGTGTCACTTTTTGGTTCTACGCAGCCCTACACCGTAAACCACGGCCCCACATTATTATGATTTCTCTTGTCAAGCCAAGGCTTAGCTTTATCATCTGGTTCACCTTTCTTCTGGGGTACTTCGCAGTATTCATCGGACTGAATTGTTTTGTGAACCCTGCTGTCATTGGCACAAAAGAGCCAGGCAAGATTTAGTCATCTCCGTCTAGCCGCATTCACAAAAATTGCGAGGAAGCACGTGATGTATTACGACAATCGTTGAAGAAACTAAAGTGCTTTTTAGATTTCGTGATACGAACTTATATTAGTTATGCTACGGTAGTTCATGAAATTGGAACAAAGAGTTCATTAAGGAATGTAAGAGCGGTTTTGGGACGTTAAACCCCACAAATCAATCAATCAAGGAATGTAAGAGTAAACATTGATAATATATGAGATAGATTAGGAGAAGAATTCTGGTTCGCAAGACAAGTGTTAATAGCCAATGCGAGTCAGTGCTTCATTGATTGATTTGTGGAGTTTAACGTCCCGAAACCACCATATGATTATGAGAGACGCCGTAGTGGAGGGCTCCGGAAATTTTTGACCACCTGGGGTTCTTTAACGTGCACCCAAATCTGAGTACACGGGCCTACAACATTTCCGCCTCCATCGGAAATGCAGCCGTCGCAGCCGGGATTCAATCCCGCGACCTGCGGGTCAGCAGCCGAGTACCTTAGCCACTAGACCACCGTGGCGGGGCGTGAGTCAGTGCGTCTAACGTTTTTTAATACGTTTGACCACTTGTCAGTTCGTTTAAAAATTTTAACTCGAATAAAATCTTGAACAAGTATTGCATGAAGAGACGATGATTGATTTGTGAGAATGCCAACCTTAAGGCGTAACTTTTGCCCTAGCCGGAAGTGCAATGGGCTGTCTAGCAATGGTGGATTCAGAAAATCAGCTGTGTAGAAAACGCCAAGTCTGGAACGGTGAGTCTTTTACTCTTCCGAATTATTTTTGACAAGTACGCAATTATAGTGCTAAATCCTAGATACAGAAAAATGAACGTCCAGCTGTCCATGTATGAAATGTACGAAGTACATTAAATTACAAAACAAATACAATTTTGCCCTATGCAGATACGGATAAAATATAAAATTTCGATTTATTGAAACCTAATTGTAGAAGGGCTGATTTTTGCTCCTTTAA